>NW_021137826.1:0-179113 GCF_004193835.3 Ostrinia furnacalis | reverse complement strand
GTTTGCAGACGACAACAGGATAATTCAGATCGAACTTCACTTGGTAAGTTCGTTTGATCATATAATCATGTTTATAAAAACACCTTCGCAAATAATGCATTATTTTAAAACAGATTTTTTTTGCATAAAAATGGTTACTATGAGCCAACCTTAAAAGATAGACATATGCTACCGCGGATTTTTTTAAAGAACTTTTAAAGGGGAACAATCCTGTCATACATGATTTTTGCGAAACTTTAACCGTTTACGCAGCGTCAGCTCTCAAAAGGTAAAAATTCACTGATTTGAAATATTCTTGATTGGTGCTCCGCTCCTATTAGTCTTAGCGTGATGATAAATAACCTAAAGCCTTCAGGAACTAACGGGCTATCCAACACAAAAATAATTTTTCAAATCGGTCCAGTAGTTCCTGAGATTAGCGCGTTCAACCAAACAAACAAACAAACTCTTCAGCTTTATAATATTATTATTATTATATTATATATATTATATATTATATTATAATATTATATATATTATATATTATATAGTAATATAGTATATATTATAGTATAGATAGTATAGATATTAATTTTAGTTGGAAGTAGGATTCACACAACCAGCAACACAAACACACATACACTACAATTATTTCAAATTACACTCGGCTATCACATTCCATTGCTTCTTCTCTTTAACTTTGTTCTATAACCTTAATGTATTAACATAATCAGATGAAAGAGACTGGATCCCACAACACAGGGAATCCTAGTGTGGGAACCAGTGCCTTACTTTATGTGCATGTAAAGTTTTGAAATAAATTAATTTTATTATTTTTATTATTTTATATTTTAGTTAAAACACCAGCCTGATTCACAGTGTTGAAATTCGCTTAGTTTATTAATTAACTTATTCTGCGTTTTTGAATACAGTTCAGATAAATCAGTGTTTTTAAATATAGTCTCATACTTGGCATTAAATGTGTGACGCGCCCCGCGACGCATTGACAGCCCTAGCACCGAGCGCAGAGATTTTGACAACTCTACGGCTGCGCGGCCGCACGCCGCACGGACCGAGCTAATATAAGAGACGGCGGCGACCGCGGGCGCCTAGCATTCGCTCGGGAGCCATTGCAACAACCAGACGTTCGCGCGCGCGTCTATTGTTCCCTCGGTTGCATTGCACAGAGTCCCTAGCGAATTGCTACCCACACTGTTCCCACTAACTTGGCTTGACTCGATCCTTCAGGTTCAGAATGTCCAATTCCCAAAATGTCCAACGGTTTCAAAATGTCCAATTCCCAGAATGTCCAATTCCCAAAATGTCCATTTCCCGAAATGTCCAATTCCCGAAATGTCCAGTTCCTGAAATGTCCAGATCCCGAAACGTCCAATTCTCAAAATGTCCAATGTACTATTATGATGGGTTTATTAAATAAGTTCTCATAGCCTTTCTTAAAAATTAGTAATTAATATATTTCTGTACGAATGCGTTTAGTTTTTGCAAAATCGGCATATAAACATAGAAAAATTGTATTATTTGCAAAAAGTAGTTACGTAGAAAAAATTTGAAGCTACTGCACTTTATACTCATACAAGTATGTCGACGGGTCCGTAGAACGAACACGTATGTTACTATAAGACGAANCATTACAACATCGCCAGGAGAGCTACCCTCGGAGATGACATCACCCCACCATGTACCTCGTCAGCGCAACCACGACCACTCTGACAAGAGTGCCCGACTAAGAAGAAGAAGAATCCAAACAAATGCTGACTACAAACTTTTAATTTCAGTGGTTTTCGATCTGACAAAAAATATTGCGTGCTTGATCCGCTTTTAAAACCTGGGGATTCCTAGGTCTGATAATCTTACCTCCCTCATAAATTTTCATTTAATTCGGTTCGGTGGCTTAAGCGTGAAAAGGTGACGGATAAACAGACTGAGTTACTTACGCATTAGTATGGATGGATAGCATGGAACTATGGATAATTTATTCGAAAAATACGCATCTCTTGGTTTGTTATTTCGGAAGCACCGAAGCGATACCGCTCTCTAATCGAAATCGAATCAAATGGGCTATCAAATAACTGTATGATTATAATAATTATCACATGCGGGTCGTTAATTCAATTTCAACCGCTTGGCTTTTCAAGACTCGTGGTCAAACATGAACATTTATGTTTTATCATCACTATCCTATTCATTTTAATTTGTTGTAAAGTTGTCAGCATGCTAGTATGTATTTTTGTTGCAAAATCGCACTTGTTAGGTATAGGTACTGCACAAGATACCAGTGTACATGCCAGTTGTCCATGCATTCGGTATTAATTTATCACATACGGGCTTTAATTCAGCCGTTCGGTAACTTTTGGTCAAACATAATCAAAATTCCAAGTCCTGCCGTATTTTCTTTCCCAAATTAGAAGCAAAGGTCCGTAAAGTTGTCGGGAAAAAAGTTTTTCTTATTCATGAAGCCATGTTTTATTACAAAAAATAATTACAACAACAACAGTTTCTTTTGAAGTTTGTTACATCGTGTAGTTGTTTAAAATTTTCTGACTGGTGGAATATTTAATACAGACTAATCAATAAACAAATTGTGATAGATTTGTTAGTCCATTTTTAAAACAGAGTATTTTAATTGACTTAGAAGTGGGTGATGGGACGGTTTCACATCTTTTATTTAAAGTCTGCTTGTATTGGGAGCCTTTTAAAACACCGCCGCGGTGTTAATGGGCTCGTTCTTTACTGAACACATACTTAATTATAAAGTTAATTGCTGCACTTAATAGTAGAGCCTGGACATTTTCTTTCTCAAGTTGCAACTACAATGTGGTTAAAAGCTTTTAACTTTAAGTTTTTAATGTGGGTTTGACTTTAGCGGCTGCGTCTATGAATTAAATATGTACTAGCCACACTAAGTGATACGGACGGAGCACACTTCTTCAAGTGAATATAGTTTTAAGTCTCTTGTATTTTTAAACACGGGTTTGCATCAATAAAACATCAAGTCCCAGGTAGGCCTTGCCTAAATCAGACGTGATGTGACATGTTTTATCTTCGATCTAAGTACAGGTACAGTCTCTACATGTTTGTTGCAAAATCGCAACCAACTACTCAAATAACAACTATCTTGTCTTGCCGTTGTCTGTACAACATGATGACAAAGCTTGATACTTGCCGACATTTCTATGCATTTTATTTGACTGAAATAAAGTTCTCTCCTACTCCGATGAAGGATATTTTGTTTTGAAAAAAATATCAAATTACTGTTTCGTTATAATTTATTAATGAATTAGCTATCACAGAACATATTACGTACCATACCAATTCGATAACCCAAACTCTTTTCGTGTTCTTATTTGTATCGCGCAGTTAAGTACGGTTTATCGTAATGCGTCATTAAGGCAAACATTCAAAGCAGGTGAGAGGTTTCGTTAGCAATTAGTACGGCATCCGGAATCCATTTGAGTCGGTAATAAAAGAGTCTAATCATGTTACAAGCTTCCCGTTTGAAATTACCGCAGTTCTCGGGGAATGAAACCCTCCTTTCCAGAAAATTCTTTGTAACACAACTCAGCCATTTTCGTAATTCGACGTCACTTTGTCAGCGTCAAACGAACAAAGCCAAAGGAATTGTAGGAATCAGAACTTTTATTGAACATGCCTAAGACTTAGGCTGAGTTGCACCACCTAACTTTAACCGTAACTATAACGATAGCCGGTGTTTTTTCTTGTGTGGGGTTTGACAGATTTTTGACGTTTGTTAAAGTAAGATGGTGCAAGCCAAGCATAACATAGAACCAATCATATTTTGATCGTTATGTTACCCTTTCCTGTCCTGGGCAAACAGATCTTATGAAGTTGTGACCTCGGATACTTCAACATACGCGATAGAAGTATATACATATTAAATTATTACAACTTATTTCTTAACATTTAGAATGTTTGTTATAAATCGCATAATTTCTTAATAATTATGTTTCCTCTTTCCGAATACATAAGTATCGACTGGTAAAGAACGTAGCATAATGACTGTTACGCCGCGCCAAATTATTTACCTACCCGTCAGCGAGTTCCTAAATTGTTATGGCAGGCTCTTCCTAACTTCTCCGAGATTGACTTTGGGTTTCTTAAGAGCAATAAGTATTTATACAACCCGACTGTTCGAATAAACAACCTTTGTAATACAATGTTACTCGNCTGAATATAAAAATAATCTCAGATAGTGCAAGCAATACAAAGAAACTTAATATACTACATTATAATACTTATATTGGAATGCCATGACGCGCTCCTAAGTCATTGCAGACGCAAATGGCGTTACCCTGCACTCCTGAAGTAGATCAAAGGGCACAGTAACTCCTTGGGCATCGACGTAGCAGATGAACTGGCCAAAAAGGGATCGTACACGACGGTATTTGGTCCGGAACAATAACCTATAATGCCGATACCATAAGCACAGATCAAGACCTGGCTGCGCTCCAAAATAGAAAAATAACACCACACAGAATGGAAAGATTGCAAAAGATGCAGGCAAACAAAAGATGCAGTTGTGGATATATAGAAAAAGTTCTCCCGCAGGAGCATAAGCATAAGACTAAACAGGGACAACATCCACAAGGTCCTAAGTTTTATTTTATTTATTTATTTTGTGTAATAACAGGTATGTTAAACAAACACCTACACAATATAGCTGTTACAGACAGCCTACTGTGTAGAATATGCATGGAGGCAGAAGAAAACGTGCACAAGTAGTGCACAAGCGTAGCAGATCAACAGGCTCAAATTCTCCAATCACCAGAGTCGCTGCAGAAGGCCTGTAGCGACCTAGATAGGCTGCTGCTACTTGGGGAGATCTGAAGCTATTGGAATAGGAAGATAAATTACAAATAGCACACAATGGTCTAATCAAGAGGCTAAGTGCAATATTCGATTGCCCTGAGAAACTATCTACGAAAGTCCTTATGAATGGATACTATGTATAAAGTAAATAATTATGTAAATGAAATCTCAGTTACTTTATGAACTGAAGCGTTTGTCGGTACAACCTTAGCATTAAACGGGTCTTTAAGGAAATGTATGTACAACAATGCAATGTAAGCAATGTAAAAAATGTTAAAGTTGTTAAATAAACTTTTATTATTATTATTATTATTATTATGTTCGTACGCTTTGGAGCTCACGGGTCAAAAGTGGCCCGGTCCTTTATAAGGCTTGCGTGGGGATACAGATCCAACACGTAGAGGCCGAGAGCGCAAAATAATCGACAAAAGTGAAAGTGGTGCACATGNAATTCTATATTTGCAAGCTAATTTACACAGGCACAGTTAAAGTAATTATTTCTACTCATTATTAAAATTATTTATAAGAATTAGAATGTAGGTAACAAAAATGGAACAGAGTTGGGTCGATACCAAAATAACACGATACTTCTTGTCAGGCGAGTGTCCCCGGCGACGGTCCAAGCAGAAATAGGCAGAGAGCTCCGTGAAACGCCTCGACGAAAGTTGTTGGAGTGGGGAGTGACGTAGCAACAGCGCGTCATCCGGATGCGACGTCACGCCGGCGTGTTTTAAAAAAACGCTTGCGATAACACTCGTTTGCTTAGTATGCGAAAATGTCTTCAAATGTTCAATTACCAAACATCTTGTTATTCTTTTAACGAACGGTGGATTATCTATTGTTTATTTCGGCTTAGCCTGGTTTGAAGATTATTTTTCTGTAGACCTCTTTAAATTTTTCGTATCCGATTCCGTATGTAATGTAGAGATTTATTCCGAAAGAGTCCGAAATATAAAAATGCCGATAGTAGGTTAGTTCTGTCTTGTGCAAAAACATAACTAACCACGTATACAACCATAACAATGTTGACCCAGAATCGATTTGCAGTAAGGGTTTGCGTGGAACTGATTGTGCCACTTATTCTTTTCAGTATGCCCAGCTGTAAGAACAGCTGTCATCATTATTATTTACTCAATTTCAATTAACTGTTGCACATACTAGTAGGAAAGCCTTGTTTTCATCTGCCCACTAAGTGCCTACCAGCTATTTTCTTTAGGTAGTGGATAAATCGAGCCATTTGAGAATTCCTTTGACCGACAGCTCTTTCCATTGAAGAATTTTAGCCCAAGGACTAATTAGTACAAATGGATTAGTTGCATTGATTTACTTGACATTTGAGTAATTGCGTGAATAGCCAAAAACCGACTGCGCAAGTTGTATTCAACTTGTCTTATTGTAACTTGACTCCGAACTGTACTGGACGCTTGATTGATAGGAGATAAGCATTTGTTCGTGTCATTTGAAATTACTTAAATAAATAATGTCTTTATTATTGTGCTGGGAGATTTGTTGAGATAGGCGACCGCCTATCTTGCTTGACCAGGCATTGACATACTCGTAAGTTGGTACAACTTACCAAAAGCATATATTTTATGTAAATAAATCAGTTTTTACAACGCTCATGATGGGTTTATCATACAAACTTACTTACTCATTAGATCTAGATAGACCGATTCAATAAAATAGCTTTTAAAGGTAGGCCACTTATTTAGGCGTCTATCTTTAAGTGATTCGTACATAAAATACGCCTACCAGACACGAAGATTGACTCGTGGCAGCCGAGTCGGTGAATAACGAAAGTGCATTTCTAATTCTAGACATCCGTTTGACGGCTAAGTTCGCCAGGGAGGTCGGCCTGAGGGCACACTTGGCGACATTACACGCCGCCATATAAAAAGGTACCTATTCGGAGCCGAGTCTGACTTTAGTTAGACGTTTGACTTTGAGGAAAGCTCGAAATAGATGCAAAAACAAGGTGTGACTGGCAGGTTTTTTAACCGTTTTTTTTACTTTACGCCTCGAAATAAAAAAAAGGAGGGACGTATTGAGTGAGAAGGGTAGACTGCTGTGTCGGTCAAGTTGTATAACACTTCGCAAGTGTAAATAAGTAATCTTGCAGGAGAGCGAAAAATACATTAGATTTGCTAAAAATTTAACTTTACCATGTTGTGACTGTTATCAATTGAAAGTTTCTTTTCAATTGCCTCAGGGCAACATTAGGAATGGAGGAATAACCAATGCGACATTAGGATTTGGATAGTGTAATGGCATCGAAATGTCAAAAGGGGTAAAAAAAAACACAAAATTACTACGATTAAGATAAAGGAATGGTCAAACATGTTTTAAATGCCCGTCATCCATCATCTTTATTATTTCTTTTAACGTACAATGTCATGCCATAGGAACAAGGAAACTAACAAAAGTTAGACAGACTGTATCACATACAAATTGTTATTCACTTGGAGTCTCAAGGCGACCGACTGCTGAGGTCATAAATAATACAAAAACAAATCATATTCTTTTAGGTTTTTCATTGCAGACTCCTCAAGGGAATGTCATAAGTCACATAAACTTCCATATTGCATTATGTATGTACTCGTATGAGTATCAAATAATTGAGGTTCATAAATTTAATTGTCTACTTAGCTCACGTAAAATATGAAGTCGCAGTTTGTTTTTTACAAGCTTTTATTTACTTTCACATGTCTGGTGTGGTGTCTGTCGTCAAATCTTGCAACTTAATTTTTTTTTGTGAAAATTCTACTACTTACCAAGTTTTTTGTTTTGTGGATTAGAAAATTGAATTTAATATGTTTAATGTTTCTAGATCAAATTAAATCCGTATCTCCTAAGCAAAGGTGACGTGTTTGTTAGTTACGTTTCTACGTATAAAACTTTGAATTTATTTGAATACTTACTGGTGTACAGATTGATAGATACTCTTCTTGCACACAACATAAAAACTGTAAGACGTGAAAATAGAGAAATTGAAATGATACTTCTGTCGACCGAAGAAAATATTTTTCTTAAGATAATTACATAAATGTTTCACAGGTTGATAGTAAATTACACTCTAGGAAATTTATTTACATTTTATGGTACGAGTTGTTTACAACTTGCGCAATACGATCTTCCTAATCGGATCCGTGGGCGACTATTTAATTCGGTCAGCTTGATTGAAATTGTATACCAAGCTTTATAATTTATCTGATTTTACACCACACAAACTAAATCAATCAATACTAAGGCTTTAGTTAGAAAATTCGAGAATAATTCGGTTACGAACTTTTTGAATGATTCGGTAATTATAGTTGTTGCAATTCATGAAGGCGAGTGAGCTTTGCTCGCTAATTAGTACTAATTACTGTTAGTTTTTCAAAAGTTGACTACACTATCGTTATGTGCATGCACACGTACACATACAAGTAAATCTCACTCGCCTTCGTGAGTTGCAAGAAGAAGAACATATTTTTCGACCCTGCGTGTTCTGTTCATTAATTTCTTCATCGGTGTCAGACATTTAAAATTTTTAAATATAGGCGTCTGATGTGGCTCAGCTGGGAACCGAATCCAAAATCTCTCTTGTCCAGAAAAACGAACTATGATCACTGAACNAGTTGTTGGAGTGGGGAGTGACGTAGCAACAGCGCGTCATCCGGATGCGACGTCACGCCGGCGTGTTTTAAAAAAACGCTTGCGATAACATCCGGCCGTCCTGCTATCGCGTTCGTCCTCGAACAGCGATATTGTCTGATGCAGGAGCTGAGAACAATTAATTTTAATTTAAGTGTAAATCAATTATGGCTAGATTTTCAGAGTTCAACTTTTGAAATAAGTTATTGCTTTAATTCGTCATTCACACAGTAGAGCAGGGCAACAGAATTTGGCAGAGCTAGCTATCCCATCGTCGGCCAACCAACTCAACCAAATGGCTTAAACCAAGCGATGTTTACAATCATCTCGGTTGTGTATCGCCATGTATATGGCAATGGTGTTCACCATGGATTTCCATTACCAAATATACATTCTGCAACTCTACAACTACTGGAAAATGTTCGAAGCGAATGCATTAGACTATAGTTATTCACATATTTTGCAGGTTTCATAAATAAACAAAGCACACTAAATAGGGAGTCAGTATAGTTTTAAAATAAATAATTGAAAATTTTTAAAATTATCATCAAAGTAGGTAGGTACTACCTCCTTACACTTTTCAGCTACCAAATATAGAAATGCTCTCATTACCTTAATTTTTGATAACATCCGGTGTACTTGAATCCGCGACACGAATCCAGTATTTCATGTTCTCGACACACGCTACACCATCATAGCGTTTGGAACTCCTTTCAGCTCCCCTCATGTCAGCAACCTTGTAGCGGTCGTGGCCTAGAACTTCCGTAATTTGAAATGGACCCTTGTAAAGAGGCATCAACTTTGTGCTCTGTCCGTCATTAGACATGCTTGGTATTTTGATGACCACCAAGTCCCCAACTTTATACTCAGGCGCGTCCTTCCTTTTTGCATCAAAAGCTGTCTTTTGCCTCTCCGCGTTTTTCTGGATGTTCTCATCAACTTCGCGTCTTAAAGTTGTGAGATCAACCGTAGCCTCAATCGCATCATCATCAGTAACCCCGTCGTTATTCATTCGAATACGGTATCCGAAAAAGACCTCACTAGGAATAGCAGCTGTGGTTTTATTTATTGTGCTATTAATGCCCTGCTGTATGCTTGTAATGTGCTGATCCCATTTGTTGTTGTCTGTATTAGCACCCATACTACGTAATGCTTCCAAAATGGTTGAGTTATACCGCTCAACTTGGCCGTTTGAACGTGGTACGGCAGTGGCTATAACATGAGATCTAATATTCTTTTCAGAACAAAAGGTCTTGAAAGCGCTGGAAGTAAATGCACTCCCAGCATCACTGATTAGGCGCTTGGGATTACCGGATTACCGAAAACTTTAAAAAATTTATTTAACTCATTTATAACAATCTTAGATTTGGTGTTTTTCACTGCTGATATGAATACGAATTTAGTGAATGAATCGACTACAACCAGCAAATAGGAATTTTGTTGTGTAGACTTCACAAAAGGGCCTAAATGATCTAGATGTAGGGTATGAAATGGTCTGGCATATTTTGGTATTGGATATAATTTGCCGGGTTTTTTGCCATGAATGTTTTTGTAATAAATACAATTAAGGCAATTTTTTATATACAGGGTGTTGATTTCATTACTNTATTTTGAGACTATTTTCCTTAAATGTGGAAACCAATATTTAGATCTAATTCTTTCGACTGTTTTATCTACAGCAAAATGCCCTATATCGTCGTGATTAGCCTTGATGATTTGCCAAATACATGTTTTTGGTACTAGCCATCTCCTACCATACTCGGTTCGACGGTAAACCTTATTGCCCAGCAATTCATATTGATTAAAGATCTGTTGATTTGCGTCGGCCTCGCCTGACAACAGAATATCCCTAATACTGCATATACTTGGGTCTTGAAGTTGCACAGATAGGAGCCAGTCGCCCTCAGTTATGGACATCACGTCATTATTCACTGAAATGCTTTTGTCCATGACTGGGTTGCGACTTAAAGCATCCACATGTTGCATCTGTGTCCCTGGTTTATGCATGATCTCAAAGTTAAACTCTTGAGTTTGCAAAACCCACCTACCGATACGCGGAATAATTTCCTTTTTTTGCAAAGCGTGTTTTACAGCATTGCAATCAGTAAAAATTTTGAATTCTATCCCGAGTAAAAAGTGCCTAAACTTTTGCAAACCTGCTACAATTGCTAATAGTTCAAGTTCAAAGGAGTGGTACTTTTTTTCATCATTATTAGTCTGGCGACTATAAAAATGGATTGGTTGTTCGCCATTTTCTGTAACTTGAACCATTATGCAGCCTAGACCATCACGACTGGCATCAGTATACAAATACACCGGTAAATTTGGATTAAATATTTTAAGGACAGCATTATCAACAAGAGCTTTTTTTATATCAATGACTGCTTGTTCTTGTTGAGATCCCCAACTCCAGATTGCCTCTTTTTTTAATAGTTTTGTCAGAGGACTGCAGAGAGTTGCGCAATTTTTAATGAACTTTCTAAAATAATTTATCAAACCTAAAAATTGGCGAAGTTGATGGACAGTTTTGGGAGTCGGAAATTCGTCAATGGCTTTTAATTTTTTGGAACTCGGTCGAATACCACTTTCAGAAACTTCGTAACCAAGAAACGTGATACTATTTTGAAAAAATGAACATTTATCTAAATTAATCGTTAAGCCATTTGAATTGAGAATTTCTAACACACTTTCTAAGCAAGCAGCATTTTCTTCTTTAGTTTCTGTGGCTATCAGCAAATCATCCATGTAACAAATCACTTTACCAAAACGCAGGTTTCCCAAGACAGTATTCATTAACCTTTGGAATACCGAAGGTCCATTGCTTAACCCAAAGGGCATTCTCAAGAATTCAAAGTGCCCATCTGGTGTAATGAACGCTGTCTTGGGTATTGCCTCTGGCTTTATAGGGATTTGGTGATACCCACTTTTTAAATCTAAAGAAGTAAAGTATTTACAACCCTGCAATCTATCAATTAAGTCCTCGATCATAGGCATTGGATATTTCTCTTTAACTGTGATTTTATTTAGTTGACGGTAATCAATACATAGCCGTTTTTCTCCTGAAGATTTGTCTACCAATAAAGCAGGGCTCGCATACGCCGAATTACTATGCCTGATAATTCCGTTTTTTAATAAATCATCTGTAATGTCGCGAGTAATCTTTCTTTCTGATTCAGACATTCGATATGGTCGAAAACAGACAGGTTTGGTAGAAGTTAACTCTATATCCAATTCCACACAATTAGTTTTGCCTAAAGTAGACAAATCTTCAGAAAAACACGAAGGGTATTTTGAGAGAATGGAATTTAATAAGGTTTCCTTTTCAGTGGCACAGTTTATATTGGTATTTTCCGCATTAATGTTAAATATTCCCCTTGTTTGTATAGACTCAAAAGTTAACTTGTTTCCCACTCGAGAATACATTATGCTACTATCCTCAGTAAAATTACGGCCTATCAACACGTTACACCCTGTTAGTTCATCAATGACATATAAAACCGTGACTAATTCCACTGTATCTACTTTCAAATTAACAGCAACAGCTTTTGAGATTTGGGTAGATGTGCCGTTGGTAAAACCCACTAAATTAATAGGCAGATTCAAATCAAATGTTTGTAAATTATATAATTTAACATAATCCCTTGTAATCAATGAGCATTCGCTACCCATATCAAAAAAAGCTTCACATTGGGAATTATTAAGTAAAACCGATTTACAAAACTTCTGTTTACTTTTGGGTTCACTAATCATTTTTACTTCCAAGTCAGTCTCAATTTTAGGTTTAGGTTTCGATTTGCATGCTTTTTCTAGATGCCCCCTCTTGCTACAAAAGCTACACTGGATATCATCCTTAATATTGCAATTATTTCGCCTATGACCTAATTCACCACAGCGAAAACACGATATATTACTGTTAGTTACATTATTCCCACTATTTGAAGACTCATTCTTAATGTCAGGTTTGCTATTAATATTTCCCTGCAATGAGGATGATAAATTACGCAAAACCGGCTTTGTAGATGAAAAATTTTTTGGCAATGTATTTTTTTCGGGTATCGAATATATTTTGCCATGCAAAAATGACGCTAAATCATCACAACGCGGAAAATTCCCTGCTTCGGCGGCAGTGCTAATGTTTGGATCACCAATAGACCCTACTATAACGGACACTATATCGCGATCTTTGAAATCTAATTGCAGCCTGTCTATTTTGCCTTTTTGCTGGAAATAGAATTCGTAAAGAGATTGATTTGGCATGGGCTTGGTTTCTACCAACTGTTTTAATAAGGCATACATATTACGCTTAGTTTGAAAAGTATTCGATAACCTCTTACGCCACTGCTTCCAACGCCAATTAGTCCACATAGTTTCATTTTTTTGTAAAGAATCTAACCACGTTTTGGCTGTATTACGTAATTTTTGCAACCCCTGGTATTTAATCATACTGTCAGACCATCCAAAAGCACGAGCGTTAGCCTCTAGCACATTAATCCACATATCTACGTCATCCACTAACGGGTCAAATTCGGGAATCACTGATGATAATACAACGTTTTGACTCACGGTTGGCGATCCTTTGCGGCTGCGTCGTTTCATCTTCCTCCTCCGACGATCCCGGTCGCTGCTACTGCTCGACGAACTGGAGCTAGGACTCGGCGACGGTGTTCGAGCGGAGGAATCCGAGCTCGTTGAAGGTTCTCTTCTACGTTTTCGTCCCCGTGGCATATTGTGGCCGGTGAGCGTTGTGCATCCCACTTCTGANCCTATTGGTCTTAGCGTGATGCTAAATAGCCTAAAGCCTTCAGGAACTAACGGGCTATCCAACACAAAAAGAATTTTTCAAATCGGTCCAGTAGTTCCTGAGATTAGCGCGTTCAACCAAACAAACAAACAAACAAACAAACAAACTCTTCAGCTTTATAATATTAGTATAGATATCGAATTGTTTTAGAGAGGTTTTAGGAATTATTGGATAATAGTGTCAACCACTCAACTAAATACTACTTCTTTCTCGTGTATTTGTTTGCAAACTATTACTATAATAACGTACTAAATATAAGTGCATAAGTATACGTGGATATCTGTTATTGTCTCTCTTCCATAATATTAAGAGTAACATTTTTCTATCACAACGAAATAAACGCAACACATGACAAGACAACCCTAGCGCGACGGCCGAGCGTGCGAGCGAGAGAGGTATGCAAAGCGAGGTACATACATGAGTTTACCTTCTGTTATATTTTGTGACTGAACTATGGAAGCTATACTCCGCGCGCTAAAGAAACTTTGAACTACGAGTTTTGTTTTTTTTATGGACAACGAGGAAGCTCTTAGCCTATCTCACCTGATGGTAAGTGACGATCAGGCCGAAGGTGGAAGCAAGCTTCACCCGGAATCCTCCACCACGGAGGAACTGGCTATCTTACCTGTAACTGCCGGAACACAACAATGCTGTTGTAAAAGTAAATGAAAATTTAAGATACATTCTTATCTTGATTAGTTTGGTGCTTGGCTTTATACTCTGATTCATACAAAAGGTACGCTTGTTAGTGATAACGAGATTAAGAATTCCTAGAAAATAACAGTTAGTAAGCAAACCTAATAGCATAAGTCATTGTGAAAACTGTTTAAAAAACATAACAATGTGACAAAATTACTTACAATACATATTATACCATATTATAACAACAAATTGTGAAAGCTCGTTGCAACAATAATGCATACTTACTTAACTTATTTACTATGTAAGATTGCGAGTATTTCAGCGATTCCGTGTGCATTTTCCCATGCAAGTATTTACTTAAAATAGGTATTGATATATTAACACAGTTTTCGGTGAATATGTGTTAATCGACATAGGATCGTTGAAAAACTTCTCTTGTTGAACTCTCCACATGCTACAGAACCAGGTTTACCTACGCATAACATTCGGCCCTATTTGAATACGATAACTGTAATCTGTTAAATATGTGCTGGAATATAGGTTAAGCTATCGTTTACGCTGTTATCGCGGATCGTATGTTTATAGGCGATCTTAATTCTCGCATAACTAAGTAGCTTGTAAGGCCGTGTCCAGATGACGCGTTTTGAATCGCGCGATCATGAGACTAGAGGCTTAGATTAATAAAGCCTAGGTGGATAGTCTTCATTATAAACGCTTCGTCAAAATTTAGGCAAAAATCTTATGTCATTATTACTGTCAAAACGTTGTTAAAAATGGTTAAATTAAGGCGATTTTTTCGAAAGTTAGAGATTTTTATCCACATTTATTGTAATAAAATGTCATTATTTATTAATTAATAATTATTTAATTAGACATTTCAAAACAATAAAGTTTCAAGTGGACTAGAATGGTCCACTAAAGTTGTCTCACTTTTCGTGCGCTTACGTCTATCTAGGCTTTATTAATCTATGGCTAGAGGTAAAAACGCGTCATCTGGACAAGCTCTAAATGTTAGCGCATCGGTTATGTTATGTTGGCAGTTACGTCAGCTAATCTGTTTAAGTGTGAACTGGTCAGTGACGCAGGTATAGTAAATGCTGATAGGTTTAATTCGATAGCTGAGTGATGCTGTCGAACGAACGGCTGTTCAGGCGCCTGTTTGAATTTTTAAACTCGTTAGCTACATTTTTAAAGTAATTTTCTATTTTTAGAATTTGAGAGTTGAATATCAAAGTTTTTCCCACCCGAAGCAAAATATTCTTTTTTTTAAGTGGAGCATGGTAACACGTATATTGTTGTAACACTTTGAATTTGAATTTGACCTAATAATCTTTCCAATTTAATGTCATATTTTTTTTTTAATTGAAAACTAAAATTCTCTGACTAACTCGTAACAAATACAGTAGTTTCTAACTTTGAGACAGCGACCGACGGTGTGTGTGTGGTCAAACATAACTAAAACACATTTGAAAGTTAACTTATGTATTATGAAATGACTTTATCTAAGATCAGCCGTCTGTCAATGCAATTAGTGTCACGACCGGCAATGAGTCTATTAACTTAAGTGAGTGCGAATACTGTTCTGGCTAATCAGGTTTTGGTTGCTCTAAATGTTGTACCATCAAAAATATGATTGATGTTTGTATGCTTTAATTCTAAGCTCATTATAGCTTCGTTATTAATATAATATAAATAATTGCCGTGTAGACGTGTTGTCAACGCTTTACCGATATGTGATGATTTTTTATTGCGCTATCCAAAGTAAATCTAGGTATTTATAGTGCACAAACCACTAATAGTCCCGTTAACCCCTCGTACTACATTATGCTTGAGTTAAAGAGTGGGTTCACCACAATAGTTTAGCAGCGCGGGGTTCAAACCAGCGTTCCTCGGATCTCGAGTCGGCCAGACCTTCACCGTTCGGCTATCCGAGTTGTAAGTAGTATCCAGTCAGGGTATTTGTATTCCAGGGTATTTGTATTCAATAAAGACATTTGTGTTTGTTACTCCTAAATCATCACCTGGCAAGCTTCGGATGTGGTAATAAATTTTTATGATGTCATACTCAAAGTTTCTGTCACTTAGCGTCTAATCTTAATGATTCGTGAAGCAAACGCTTGGTCGGGAATAGCCGCCCTTGGCCGCGGTCGCTTCCGCGGATTTTGACGTATGGCCAAGCCGCCAACTGTCGCTGCACTCGGGGTCGCTGTAAGAACCTCGCACAACACACGTGAGATATGAGCATGATATTTGTCACGGAAAATACAAAATTTCATTCCGAAATAGGCGCGTAACATACCTACATGTTTTTGAAGCATTGTAATTCCATTTCGCACATTCGCACAAATTATACAGAAATACGACATTCATTACGTAGAATAAAATTGATTATTGGTTCATCACTCAATATGTTCAGTGGTGGCAGGTCTATGTTCAGTGAGGACAGTGTGCTTACCATGAGTTTACGTTAGGTGTGCTCGCTAGCGACTGCGTAAAAAAATGACATTTAAATGTATGACATATTGTGCAGCGCCCCTAGCGGCTACTTTCAAGAAATAAAATCTTCATAGAATTTTTTGACGTATTCGCTAGCGAGCTCACCTACGTAAACTCATGGTAAGCACACAGGTCAAGGCGACAATACATTTTGCATTGTAACTTAAAAAGCTTCGATGGACTTAATGCAATTAACATGACAGTATCACGGCCGCGATTTTAACAAAGATGTACAGTCACGGAATGAAAAGGTTCGTCAGTTTTCAAATTGATTCCTTCAACGAATCGCGAGCACATATTACCTTTTGAAACTATGTTACAGAATAATCTCGAGTTAAAGAAAATAATCTTTAAGTGTTCGTCAGTAAAGTTCAAAATTATTCAGATCAAAGTTGTTTGACGATTTATCTTGTCAAGAAGATTATTAAGATTGATAAACTAAAACCTTCTTGTTGGTTAAACCTGCCATTATTATTTCTTATAAAATAAAAAAAAACTATTGTCAATTGGTCAATGTCATCATTGCATTGCTCTGATGGGATAGAAAAATAAACAAGCAAAACCTTATTCGTTAGCAAACGTCATATTTATTTAAATGTTAGCAGCACTGTTTCTTGCACTGTTATGTTGGCAGGTTTGACTCTTACAGTATCTAGTGCAAGCGAAAACCGACACTAAGGTGACGAACCTTTTCATTCCGCGACTGTACATTACTTTCAAAATTACCAACATAGGTTCACCTACATTATGACGAGAAGAATGCACAAGTGTAAAAGGTATCTTACAGTCCGACCTGCGACCTAAGCGACCGTTCTAAATAGGTATAGGTTCACCACGAGTGGCGGCTGGCGGGTGGTGCCTTACATAATATTTTTATGCCCAAGAAATAATAAGGTCTTCCACAGACTGTGATTTAGGGTCAAATCGTGTGAACGGACTGAATTTTTAAATTTCAGTACATATTTCCTTCCTTCTCCACCCGTAAATTTCTGGTCTAGTGTTAAGAGAGTTATGACATGACCTCATTTATTACAATTTACAACCCATATAGGGTTGCCAGGCGTCCGGCTTTAGCCGGACATGTTTGGCTTTTTACGGTCTTGTCCGGCCAAATATTGTGTTGTCCGGCCTGTCCGGCTTTTTATTTGGCCCGTCGTGCCAGGCGAAAGTTGAGGCACAGAATAATTTATTTATACTTCAATGCCAATATGAAGCACACGCATCAGGATGTATGTATGTAATTTAGGCAACCGATGATGATACGATCATAGTACTCACACATGAGCTATGACACTAATTGCACCCCCCCCCCCCTCGTCACATGTCCGGCTTTTAGGGTAAAATGTCCGGCCAAATGACGCACAGAGTCCGGCTTTTGTGTTTTTGGACCTGGCAACCCTAAACCCATAGTATATGAAATAATATTTACTATCATTATGCTGTAAAGGCTGTAATGTCCGCTTTGATGGTCGTTAAGTTTTTTGTTCCTGTGTCGCCCCTCAGAGAACGTCCGTGTTAAAACAAATGACCAATACATATTAATAAGATTATTTAAAATAAAACACACCACCGGTAAATAAGGCTTGTATGTTATTCCGACATGCATTAGCCTACGTTCCAGCTCAGCTGCTAATTTTAATCAATTCAAATTACGTCGGCGGAGTATTTTTGCATGATAAATTATTTTTGTGGACAGCGGCAATGTTATTACAGCGTTGTAAATAGCGGGTATTTATTCATATTCCGAGCCGCGTCTATTTTCGCATGCCACCGCGGAACGCGATGACAGATCCCCGTGTCAAGTACACCATTACGTTTTATAGCTTTTTGTACATTTGTGTTTCCTTTCTCTATGTCATAAATAGCAATTACCCCAACCCAATGTGTATTCATAACGGGCTACTGAGTTCGGCCACGTGCATTTACATAATGTCCATCTGGAAATGTACCAACAATAACAAATAGAGGAGGAATTTTTCTAAAAGATGCACGCAGTGGTTCATTCATGACGCAAGAGATTACCCTGTCTCTAATTCTCTATTAATCCAACAAAGTCCGCATCATATCTTCACCAATATTAGGATAACAGTGGATAGATTACACATTTTACATAACTGTATCAGTCTCTTAAGAGATTTCATTATTTCTTTGAGCCTACCGCAGAACCAATTTACGGCGAGCATAACGAAATCATGAAGCTGTGCATTCCCCAGAGATTGTTCACGATTCTGGAATTCCTATTGCGGTTAGATTAGCTCTAAATAGACAAGCAAACAGTTATTTCGATTCGCAATATTGCAACAATATTCGGTACATTTCACTCTCGTAGGCAATCATTAAAGATTCAACTTTTTTGTTGGAATTTAAAAGTGATTTTGATATAAAAATACGTAAAGCAACATAATTGCATGACTTCATTGGGGCGTGAATCATTCGGAGGTAACGAGGAGGTAGCGCGGTGCGGTTCTCAACTCAGTATCGTGCCCCCGCGTGTTGCTGGCAAAGTAAATAGAGTTTTATTTTTCTCTTCAAATTAAGTGTAGTACCTATTTTCTCTTCCATTCCAAAAAATAAAATTAAATTTGCTTCTGTAGAATATTCGTACGAAAAGAAAGACTTTTATATTCATGCCGACATTTATACTTTTTTTGTTTGCTTTCTTCCACAAACAAAGAGGCATTTGAGCCGTGTCGCACCGAAGTCCGTTTTTTGTGTCGCCTGTCTATGTTTGTCGTAAAAGCCACTTTTTGCGGAGCATTGGTTATTTTTTTATAGAGTCCATATTAATTTTATGAGCTGTTATGTGTTTGTGTTGGGCTTTGTGTCTTATTACGTGGTGTCGGTCGAGATTATTCAGTCAATTACCGTGTCCATTTCAATCATGGTATTGTAATTAATAATGATGTTCAGAAAATCGCTAATTTTTTTGTTTTGCGAACAGGTAAGCATTTGTTTACTTACTATGTTTATATTAAATCAGGTCAATATCTTAATTGTCCAATCAGCATCATCATAGACTAATCAATACATTATAATCTGTCGCAAACGTTCAAGTTCAAAACAGAAACTATGACTGCGACGACATGCTATTGCAATTTTATTATAATTGCATGTCCAATATAAATAAAGTAGTAATTTATACATTGAGCCACAAATATGGACGCATTACGTCGTGCTGAATACGAACAAGAAATTATGTACATATAATGCATGTATCTTGAGACAGGACCTCTCCGTTGCGTCACCCAAAGGACGTCAACAATATTACTTTCACTGTTTTTGGCCATTCCACGCTTGTTTTGAAATCTTGTTGCTCTGCTTTTGTGACACGATTTGTTATGACTATTTTTGCGACTGATATGATGTATGTATAGTACTTAAAGCAGATCTACAAAAACACCACGTATAATTTATCGCTAGCTGCAACCCGCCGGCGATGCCATATGAATGATTTCCACCGAGACCTGCTTACGTACAACGATGATGAATACCATATTGTATTCTGATTCCAGATGAAACAGATCTTGTGTATTATGTGTCATTTGGGAAATATCATCCACCAGTGTGTGGACGTGTTTACTGAAATCATAGGATATTATTATTTACTAGCGGCCGCCCGCGACTTCGTACGCGTGGATCCCGTTTTACCCCCTTCATCTATCTTATGCGGTTTTGATATTTTCATACAAATGTTTTTTCCCGCTAACTCCCGTTCCCGTGGGAATTTCGCAATATCCTGTTGCAACTAAGCTTTAAGTTTACTAAGGTACCTGCATGCCAAATTTCAAACGTCTACCTTAAGCGGTTTAGATTTTTCATACAAAAGGATTTCCCCGCTAATTACCGTTCCCGTGGGAATTTTGCACTATCCTGTTGTAACTAAGCTTTAAGTTTACTAAGGTACCTACATGCCAAATTTCAAGCGTCTTACTTAAGCGGTTTAGATTTTTCATACAAAAGGATTTTCCCGCTAATTCCTGTTTCCGTGGGAATTCATAAGTATCCTATAACCTGCCCAGGAGTATGAAGAATAATTGTGCCAAGTTTCGTTAAAATCCGTCGAGTAGTTTTTGTTTCTATAAGGAACATACAGACAGACAGACAGACAGACAGACAGACAGACAAAAATTTTACTGATTGCATTTTTGGCATCAGTATCGATCACTAATCACCCCCTGATAGTTATTTTGAAAATATATTTCATGTACAGAATTGACCTCTCTACAGATTTATTATAAGTATAGATTAACGGAATAAATATCTCTTCACGAAGTCACCCACAACAAATAGGTTAACAAAAGTTCTGCGTTCTTATTTGTCTTCGCGTATCGAATTCTGAAATAGAGTACCGACGGAGGCAATTTAAATTTCCACCGCGTCGGAACTGTAATAATGTCCGCCTGTTGTTCCTGTTTGTCTACCGTACCCGCAATCTGGGTTTTCATTGACTGAATTTCATAGTGCGCGGTGTGGGCCGAGCGAAACGCTGCGATGTCGCGCGCACCGCTTGCGCTTCGTTCGTCTGCCGCGCTGCTTGGGTTATTGACCCGGCGACCGTGACACACCCCTCCCCTCTGCGGTTCGCGACTCTAGCGTATTCTGTAACTTATTTGTTCCTTGGTCCTCTTAATGCTGCTTCTATTAAAGAGGATTATCCGGACAGAATCGATGTTTAATTCCATCAGATTGGCAGACATCGATTTGCGCCGGGATTTCTTATCTGATGAGGTTCAGAGTTTCCGAAAACTTATTAATTTTTTCGCTGGTTTGGTCACGGAAATTCGTTTTGTCATTTACAAAGAAATTGACCATTGTCGCGTTGTAAAAAGGTGTTCCTGAGACGCCAGATGTAATAATATTTTGTTAGCAACGGGACATTTAGCAAGAGGCAAAAATACGATTTAAAATACAAACATTTCCTGCTCACAGACGACGTTTATTTCAATAGAGATGGATAGAATATATCTTTTAATGGCCATCTGTTTTTCGTTTCATCTTTAATCGCATTCGGTTGTGTTGCAAGAGAAAACATTATAATAAGTGAACATGACATTACGTGGGTATGGTAACGTCATTTGTTTGAGTGGTAGTCAACTATGTACAAAACATTGTTTTTTCAGTAGAGGCATTTTTTTAAATATTGTTTTGTAAAACTCTTTGTTATCTAGGTACTTATTTTATTTTATGCCGTATACGACAATAGAACGACTTATTTTTTTGCTATTTTTTGAGATGGAAATGTAATTGTTCAACACATTTTCCGCTGTTGCCAGTTGATCCCGGTTTCTGACCTAATTTCGCAGTTGAGGGGTCGCAAGGATCACAAATAACGAGTTAACTTCGATTGAATACGAGTGTTGATTAATAAGTTTATCTGTAACTACATATCCTAAAGTTTAATGGTTTTAAGAATGTAGTTTGATGATTTATGGGTAGTCTTCGACTCTTGAGCGATGGGAATTCATGTTGAAATGTGTAGATTATATTGTTATCCTGCCCCGCCCGGGAGTTGTAGGGCCCGCCTCCCGTGTCCCGAAACGCGACCCAATTTCAGGAGATTTGGGACATTTTCTTGACCGTGCGCATCAACGGCATCAATTTCGGTTCGTTTTCGTTTCGCACGATCTGTTTATATTTAAATTTGGTGTGAAACTGTGATGCGATGCGTATTTTTATGTTGTTTTTAGCGAATATGGTCCTTTATTTTTCAAATCTTACATAATTTTTGTTTCTGCTACTGGCGGTGAAGACATTTGTGAGACACGGGCCGGCCGTTGTAGGAGTTTTATACGATTGACGCACACAACATATAGCTATAAAGTAATTATTATAGTTATACTTATGTAAATTTTACCCCTCATTTTCAACTCCACTAGCATTAAAATAATATCTGTCTGTTACCGTTTTTATGCTAACTCAAAATGTATCGTACCGGGTATTGGAATCGCGTTCGGGTCAGATCAACCGAAAGTTCAGAGAGCACGAAGCGTCGACATGTGAAAAGCTACTTACCTGTTAATCGGCGCAAAAGAAAATCGGCCCGAATTCCTTTTGATATTTTTGGATAAAAAACTAAGCGCGATTACGCAAACCCTTATTCCACGAACAAAATTTTGTGCTTTAACGAGAAAAATCGAAGCATTCACAAACACTGAACAAATAAAGGGCTGTTTCAATTCCGAGCCAAGATGTTGATGGAGCCGCCAGATCAACCGAAGGTTAACAAGGGAAGGTGAAGCGAGACATGTGAAAGCTACTTATCTATTAATCGGTGGAACGGAAAACGTGAATGTTTCGTTTGCTATTTTTGTATGAAGATATTTATTTATCCCCGCTCTACGCTAACTTTATACTTTGTGGTATCTAGGACGTGCGATTACGACGCAGTATTTGTTCCTCTAAATAATACAATGTAAGTCGGATCACTAATTAGGTGAATCGGATTAACTAGTCGAGGAAAAAGCGCACGAAAAATGTCTTGGCATACGTGCCAAAGTTGCATCCATTCGGATTACCTCCGTGTTGCAGCTGCGTCGTTTGGGCACCAAATTTTCCGCATTGGACATTGCAATATTTTATGTTAGTATTTGGGATATCGGCCCACTCCCATTTGCTTTACTGAATATTTTAAAGGAACATGCACTTGCACGTATAGCCTTTTAGTTAATGCCATTGAAATTTCTAAAGTAGGCAAAACGGTAAAAATGAATTTAATATTCGAACAGCCATTACATGAAATCTATGCCGTTGTTTAGTCGTTTACGCCTACGAACTTACTTACAGCGCCTTAGAGAAACGCTCCTGTGGGTGTACGCTATACGGTAATATATTAAAGCAATTCATCTTGGTCTTAGATTAATTTCAAGTTTCGATGTTAATGAACTTGGAGGTAATGACAAATAGTTCATTATCTTAATCCGAGACGTGGTATTAACTTAAGCCTCACGAAGTGCCGTTTAGTTTTAGTCAGAAGATCTTTGAAAACGATTTAGTAAACTTTATAATCACTGAGGAGACAACATTGATAAATATAATTAATGTTTGGTTAGTTGTTATAAATTGTGTGCTCCAAAGCTATTAAATTATTGTCTCGCCAAAGGATTTAAAGCTCTTGGACGTGATCAAAATAATACAAGTTAATGTACTCGTAGTAGGTATCTATGAAATTGGCGTTGTTTGAGGATTGATGATGTGCTTTAAAGATTTACCCTACTGGGATTTTCGCTCCATAGCTTTTTATAAGCGTGAAAACGACCATTTTAACGTGATGATGCAGGGTTTCGTTACGACACTTGTTACAGCAAATTCGTATTTGCCCTCAATAACACGATGTATGTGATGCTGTACTACGAGTACATTATGATATTACCCAAATTATGCCCTATTTATAAAAACTAAACATTGCAACAAAATCGTTTAAAGGGCTTCCTCGTTGTGGATAAAAAAAAAATCTGATACTGGACTTTCAAGATTCTTATCACTGTTTTATTTAAAAAGTGTTAGGTACACCAATTTAAAGATTTTGCATATTTTTGTTCTTACATAAGTTTTGCTTTGGAATTATTGGATATTAGTGTTAACTATGGAATTAAGACAGTACCTAAATTGCTTTCTTGATTTGCAGATGAAGCGGCGTGTGGTATACCGCGCGGCGGCGAGGTGAGCCGGCGGGCATGGACCACGCGGTGAAGGCGATGTCCGCGCGCGGCCCGCTGGCGCGGCTGGTGTCGCGGCGCCGCTTCGAGTCCGCGGAGCTGGAGGAGCTGTATGCGCGCTACGCCTGCAAGCTGCAGCGGACCTCCGTCGGCTCCGCGCTGGCGCTGTGGGCCGCGCTGGCCGCCGCGCTCGCCGCCGTCGAGGCCACCCGCGGCTGGCGGAGAGCTCCGCAGGTGATTACTTCTTCCTTGAGTGTTGTCAGTCAAGTCCCGCGGAGCTGGAGGAGCTGTATGCGCGCTACGCCTGCAAGCTGCAGCGCACCTCCGTCGGCTGCGCGCTGGCGTTGTTGGCCGCGCTGGCCGCCGCGCTCGCCGCCGTCGAGGCCACTCGTGGCTGGCGGAGAGCTCCGCAGGTGATTACTTCTTTCTTAAGTGTTGTTAGTTAAGTCCTGCGGAGCTGAGGGAGCTGTATGGGCGCTACGCCTGCAAGCTGCAGCGCACCTCCGTCGGCTCCGCGCTGGCGGCCGCGCTCGCCGCCGTCGAGGCGGCGGCTGGCGGAGAGCTCTGCAGGTAAATTGATATTCTATTTTGTAGTTGTATCAACTAACCGTAGCTGGAGCAGTTAGGCTTGCAAGCTGCAACGGACCTACGGCAGATCGGCGCTGGCGGCCACCTGCGGCTGGCTTAGAACTCCGTAGGTAACTTGACGATCTATCGCGCTGTTGTATCTTAACTCAGCTGTGTGCCAGCAAGCTGTAGTGGGCCAGCGGAGGTTAAAAACTTTAACTGTGGTGTGTACTACCAATCAACTAATCTTCAAAGAGGTATTCTGGAGATCATATTCAATAGCTTTTTGTATCCATCCGCCAAAATTGTTAATTTCACTTAACATCTAGACAAATAAAGCCCTTTCAGCCTGCGAAAGGTATGATTAAATAACGGCAATGCTCTCTCGTGTCAGTTTTAAGCCAGGCTTTTGTCAGTTCTCGCTGTTGTCGAAATTGAGCCCACAAAAAGCTGGCGTGGACCGAATCAATACGTATGAGTGAGTGGGTTATCTGTTGTCATGGCTTATAAATTAAGAGGCGCACGCAAACTGGAGCGCATATCCTTTATGACCTGGGTTGGGCTCATTTAACTGGTTAATATGAATTTAGCGCAAATTGATCACTGATCAGTCTATATTAATTGCAGAATTCGATTAAAACCAGTTTTAGTTTAAATTGCGTCCTAAGTAGTTTCTAAGTGCAGGTCTACGTTGTAATAAGTTTACGAGCCCAGATCGTTGACTGTCTGTGTATATTCATATTGAGAGCACTCAATAAAGGCAAGTGGAACCCGATCGCAGTTACCATGTTACCAAAGGCCTATTTTACTGGGCTTTGTATGTAAAATTGGAGACAGACTGTTGTGTAGTTGGGACGTAGCGAAGCGAACTAATTTCTATGGCCAGTCAAACTGCCGATTAGTAAATTTTATACATATGTACAGTATTGTACAGGTACGTGTAAATTTGTGCGGATGGTTGATGTTTTTTCCTTTACGCAAAAGGTATCGAACAGATTTTTTTAGAAACATGAGATGCAATACGTACATAGGCAAGAGCATTTATTTGTAACATCGTTCCCAGGTCGGCGTACTAAGTGCGCACGCGGTGCTCTGCGGCGGCCTAGCGTGGTGGTGCGGGCGGGCGGGCGGCGTGGCGCCGGAGCGGCGGCTGCCCCGCGCCTGCTGGCTGGCACTTATCGGCGGGGGCGCGGCCCTGGCGGCGACCCTGCCCGCCTGGGGCCCCGGCGCCTCCGCCGAAGGCGCCGCGCACGTGGTCTGGGCCGTATTCGCGGCCTACGCCCTCCTACCAGTAGGCGCCCCAGTCGCCGCAGCTTTCGGCGTCGTCCTACCCACGATGCACACAATCGCCGCTGCGCTCGTCGCCCACCGCTTCCCGTACCATGTCTGGCAGCAGGTCAGTCAACTTCACACCTTATTTGTTTTTGAACACGTGCTACTATTACTTTGACTACGTTGACAGTGATTAACAACAGACAAAAACCAGTCTGAATTAATTACAAATATTAAATTAACAACTGTATCATATCAACAGCTGTCATAGGCGTTAATTGGATTAGGCAATGTGTCTTTTAAACGGTGTCGTCTACATTACCCAAAGGTCTTGTTTTGTTTATCACCACTCGGAACGGGCGGGAATGTTATAGTCGTCCTTGACTGTTTTATGGCCACTGGACTGGCCCGTCGTCGCAGGTTTATGAACAAAGGAAATGAAGTTTATTGTGTACAAATTGTGGGGTGTTTTCTTAATGGCGTTTAATGCAGCGTTTGACGTATCGAGTTGAATATCGGCGGAAGGTCGCAGCCTTGTCCCCGGGGTAGCGTCCGCCAGGGCTCGCGTGTGCCGATCACGTCATCGCCGACAAACAAACGTAACCTTGCCCATAAAACCTGCAGTTGAAGGTTTCGGTGCCTTTTAGCGGTTATACTGCCAGATATCTCTTTTTGCTCGTGAATATTCATGAGCGTTATAATAAACTTCTATCATCATAACGCAGAAACTTGTATGTTACTACAGTACTGAAATGGAATTCATAATGTAAAAGAACACAGCTTTTATATTACTACATTAGTATGGCTTATAAAATATGAAATCCGTAGTTCAGCTTTTAAATAACTTCTTGCTCTTCATATGCCATAATAACAGCTTATAATAAACAACGCCAAAATCATAAAAAGGAGAGAATAAACTTTAACATGGCTTCTTTAACAATAAAATATGACCTTGAGACGCGTCATTTTGGGATACGCAGTATTTGAGATATTTTTAGGTTTACTTCTAAAATTACTTGAACTGTTAAAAACTTTATTTCCCTATTTTCTGTGTGCTTTAATCCTTACGTCACCTTACAAGTCTTAAACAAACATTTTGTACAAAGTCGTTCAATATTTGGTTAGTTTCTCTCATCCATTGAATTAATCAGTCACTAGTGTTTGTTGTCTTTATAAACATTTGCGCAGCAAAGTGCACTATCATTTGGCAGTTGAAATGGTTTTAATTGACATCGCACTAAACAATTAGAGCAATTAATTCTGCTGAGTGTTCAGTATGCGTTAAAGGTCCCTCCCTGCATGTAGGGTTACCAGCCGAATGGATTTTATACGAACTTTAAAAAGTGCTATTATTGTGAGTAATATGTTCCGTATACAAGAATAGGTTAGTATAATTTTATTATTCCATGATAATAAAGGAAGAAAATACGAAAAGAATAAAGAAAAGACCTGTATTTAAGTTGATAAATAAACATAAAGGGGTCAGATTACCGCCGCTTTGAGGTATTAACGGCCACTGGAATAGCGTAAAAGTTTCGTTAAAATCTTTTATTTGTTTTGGTGCACCTTCTGTAGTTAACGGGCAATAAGTTTTCGATATTAATCCTAGAGTAGGGTATGGGTATAGGGTTAAGTATATTATTATGATTATTACACCAGTAAACCATTGTTTGAAAAATATTGTTTGGAACAGTAGGAATAATGATAAAATCTGCAGATACAAAGAATTGAGACAATTGAATCGGAATCGAAATATGCATTATAGAAACTGGGTTCTACTAACGTCACTGATCACATTAGAATTCCATGTAACTTATCTGTAACTATAAAACATATCTCAGTCGGACCACACGCCCGGTAAAAGTGTAGCTCATTTTGTGAATAAAAAATGGGTGTAATTAAATGAAGTGTTGGCTTATCTCTGGCCTGCATTACATGACCACTACGCTCTATTTCCCAGCGGTGTTTTAAGGGGATTGTACACCTGTCTACAACAAACGCGTGGAAAAAATCCGAAAGGGGTGGGACTAATCCCTAGTGAACATTTTATCGGTTAGTCATATCGTGTCATGACCATGAGGTGTGTTTTTCAGCAGCTTTTTCCTTAGAGGCTTTGCCCCTTACCTATTTGTATTTTTCCCCGACTGCGCCAGAAGGAGGGTTATGTTTTTAGAGTGTATGTATTTTGGTACAAAGTATCAACCGGTTTCAGAATATATTCTTTAAATACTCTTGAAGTCTAATGTATTTTTTGTATTTGCTTTTAAGTAAGCGTAGGTTATAGAAAAACAATGTCATATTAAAATTCAGCGATTCTTTCTAATAGGACGAAAGAGTCGTAGACGAAACACTGTTAAACTAATCTTGTAACTCTTGTAAATCGTGATATAAACGAAATAAATAAAAAACTAACAATAATTATGCAAAACTTTTGCGTCACTATTACGAAATTATGGAAATATTAATTAAATGTACGAGTGATTATGAAAATTCATAACCACCGTCGCGTGCGTCCGTATAGGTGTTCTCTCACCTTTAATGCCATTGTTTTATTGTGTGTTCACGTTTAATATCATTCGGGCTGCCCATTCATTAGGAGCATCTGGATAGTATGAAGCGAATCCCTCGGGCTAGATCAACTACGCTAATATTATCCTCGATACATAATGCGCCTTGGATTCCTTTCAGCTCGCTACGTTAATTTATGCTACAGGTACAACGATCTTTGACTTTTACTGTGAGTTATGATGACTATTAATGTTTAATAGTATAAGTTGGTAAGATTTGAAGCTTTCTAAACTAATATTATAAAGATGAATAGTAAGATTGTTTGAAACTACTGGAAAATTATTGCAAAATTCTTTCACCTTTCAACTGGTGAACATACGAGTAGATAGGCTATAGAATATTTTTAAAAGATTAGTTCGCCGGTAGTGGTATATAATAATATTCTTGGTTATAATATATTATAGGAGCTCAGGTGTCCATGGCAAGGTGTAGGCGACGGTGATTGATCGCAACATGTAGGCATAACAAAAACAAACTTATAAATAGCACGTACGTTAGAATGATTGGTTCAAACGCGTGCATTAAAATCTATTTATTTTGCAGTTAAGATTCAATATTTTCATCGCAGACATTTATTTGCTCATAAATCGTGTGTCTTAAGTTAACTTGTCTGCAATTAATCCATCATTACCCACGGGGTAATGTATCGCATGTATGTATACTAGCTGTGCCTGCGATTTCGTGCGCGTGAAAATAGTTTCAATAATATTTCCCGTTTTTTCAGCATAATCATTTTTCTTTACTGCTCCGTCCGATGTGTGATTATGTTTTATAGCCTTCCTTGATAAATAAATGGGCTATGCGAAGCGCGGGTAGGGCCCAAAAGATAAGGAGACATGTAAAGTGCCCCTTATGGACTACCTTTTTTATTAACTTTGTCAAAATTTAATATTATATTACCTACCTATTTCTGATTTTAAGATTATCGCGTTCAAGTAAATAAACAAACAAACTCTTCAGCTTTATAACATTAGTATAGATTCACATAAAACGAGTGGCTCGCATGGTCGGGATAGTTACGTAAAGTTGAGTAATGGCCGCCGTAAGTAGTTTCCAATTCGTTTGTGATTTATCGACGCGCGATCGTTCCGAAACGAATGCTCGGCTGACCTTTGTTTCGACCGGATTTAAATCGGCTCTCGCATTTATTTTCAGACGCACTCGGCAGTTGTACGAAAGGGTTGTTGTGGATATGCGGTCTCAGATAAGTAATTTTAAATTAAAAACTACGATCATTAACGTATAAATTGCTATTTACTTAAACTTAAAGTAATATTATAAAGCTGAAGGGATTTTTTTAGTTGAAAGCGCTATCTTAGGAATTATTGGTTCCTACTTATTTGAAAAAATATTTTTGTGTTGAATAGTCCATAGCTTGATGGAAGGTTATATCACGCTACGTCTAATAACAATAGTACCTACCTACATAGCTTGATATTCCAACTTGCAAAAATGGGAAAATTAATCCAACCATTTTCACGCGTACGACGAAATCGCGGGCACCGAGGCACAGCTAGTCATTATAATACGTAATATTCATTTATTTATTCACAATCAATCAAATTTTCACACAGTAATGGTATTCGTAAAATTGTCTGAAAGAACAAAACGACTAAATTACATTGTTTTACCGCTATTCGAAATTATACTGATCGGTTACGGTTATATTGGGTAGATTCAATAACGGTTACTAACATTATAATGTTTACAGTGCCTCTACCATGAGTTTACCTACCGAGCACCTCGCTATCGAGGGCGTAAAAAAATGTATGGCAAATTGTACAGCGCCTCTAGCGGTTAGTAGCTGAACCACAGCAAAACTAAAAACACTACCATGAGTTCATCTCAAATCGTTAGGTAAAAAACCTATCTAAATGAATACGATAGCGACTAAAGTTTTTATTAAGTTTCATACAAATAACTTACCATGAGTTGCAATTTTCAAAGATGTCATCGAAAAATACCTTAGCTGTCACAGTAACGTAACTCACTGGCTTATTGACGTGTGAAAAGCAAAATAAAATTGTGGTTTTAGGTCATTTTAGGTGTTTTCTTCATTAAATTATGTCGGAAAGAAGTTTATTACGATGGAACATGTTATCAGCATGTGGGCAGACCTCCCACTAGGTGGACCGACGATCTGGTGAAGGTCGCGGGAAGAACCTGGATGCGGGCACATTGTGAAGATCCTTGGGGGAGGGAGAGGATGCTGCGTTTCCCAGAGATATGCGAGGGAATTGTGTCGTGCGAAGATGTCTAGCTGTGCTGTGAAAATGTGTGCGGGTTTCCACCAAAGCTGTGCGAGGAAAATGTATCGTACGAGGATGTGTAGCAGAGATTTGAAAATGCTCATTAGTGTTGTACAGCCTGAGCCTTTTCTACCAGAGATGTGCTGACCGAGGCGAGGTAAATGAAGCGATTCTATTGGTTCTTTACAAACACATCCTTCGCTACGCATCCTCGCACATCTCTGGTGGAAACGCAGCCTTACGAGATCATGATAGAAAGCTAATCCGACAATGAATATGTATTTTCATAAGTTGAAATTTACTTTTGTTTTTAATCAGTCTGTGTATTATGTATTAGGTTTTGTGAAATAAATAGTCAATAAAAATTAATCATTTTATTTTCAACTAGCTTTTGCCCGCGGCTTCGTCCGCGTGAAATTTAGTTTGTCACAGATCGTCATAATTATAGCCTATATGTTAATCTGGGTTATAAACAATAATACTGTAAAGTTTCATCAAAATCCGTTCAGTAGTTTTTGCGTGAAAGAGTAACAAACATCCAGACATCCAAACTTTCGCATTTTTAATATTAAGTAGGATATTAGTAGGATATGTATTTACTTAATTATTATTACTGACGAGATTGCTACCATGTATGTTTAGTGACCATGAAAGATTAAAACAATATAATGTATTTAATTAATTATAATATCTTAAGTTTTACAATAATAAGGTAGGTATATCCATCCAGTTATTCTAGGTCGTTATTATGGATTTAATTTACAAGTAGTTATTTACAAGCACTCTGCTCTAAATCCTTTGGCTTCAGGGAAGAACCTGGACCGCCACTAGTCCAGTGTTCCCTTGGCAGCTCTGTGTATGCGAGTTGCCTTCTTCTTGATGTTTAAAGTCACTCCACACCTTAACAAATAAACATTACAAATAATAATGACGAAATAAGATAAAAGCAATCAAAATGAATAAAGTTGTAGGTATACACACTTTTCTCAATTTCTCAGTAGTTTTCGTGTCGCCGGTGGCATCAGCATTTCACGTTCGCGTGTCCGTTAGTTCCACCCACCGTTGACTATTGTTGGCTCTTTCTTGGGGCCCTTCAGTGGGCTTACTCAGATCGCCATATCTATAGAAAAACAACTTTATTGTATCTAGAAAATATAAATCTAGCACTCATATTACTGAATTTTAGCTAGGCACGTGGAAGTTATGCTGGAAAGGTTGTATTTCTCCAAAAAAACCAGCTCAAAATTATTCGTTTAATTTCGAAATTCCTCCACTCCTACATAGTATGTTTATTTTTACTTAACTTACCTTTCCATAAATTCTACAATCGGTTTAAACGGTAATTGAACTCATGGTATGATTTTAATGCAAACTTCATCGATCCACGTTTAAACTCTATCGACTGTAGTATACGAATACAAGTTTTCGATGGCAACTCATGGTAGAGGCACAGTTTCGGAAATTGGTATGACTACGCATATCGATTCAAACGCTTGGTCTTTCGAATGATTCAGATAAATTACTTTTCGGCCAAAAATAATTAGTGCTGTCCGTCACGTCGCAAGATGTTTTGTGCTTCATTGAATTGATTCCATTCGTATACCTAATCCATTTTATGAAGAAAAATACTCCTGTGTGCCTACCATGAGTTTACGTTAGGTGTGCTCGCTAGCGACTGCGTAAAAAAATGACATTTATATGTATGACATATTGTGCAGCGCCCCTAGCGGCTACTTTCAAGAAATAAAATCTTCATAGAATTTTCTGACGTATTCGCTAGCGAGCTCACCTAACGTAAACTCATGGTAGGCACACTGATCGTTTTTGCCTTTAACTATGAAACCGTGTTATAATGTGCCTTTTCACTATGACATTGTCATAATAATTAACTTTTTAAAAAAATAAAACCGACTTCAAATGCGTGAACACAAAAAAAAACTAAAAATTAAAAATATTGCGTATAAAAAAGTTCATCCCCAATTTTCCACCCTTGAGGGTGAAATATTTTCTTCAAATTCGCATGAAACCACCCTTTTGATAATACCTATTCAACAAAAAAATAATCGTTCAAATTTATTTATAATCGGCGGAGATATTGCGTATAAAAAAGTTCATCCCCAATTTTCCACCCTTGGGGGTTGTTTTTTCTATTATTAAATTTAAATGGGACCACCCTTGAGGTATTACCTATACACCGAAAAAAGATTGGTTCAAATCGGTTCATAATTGGCGGAGTTATCGCGTAACAAACATAGAAAAAAAAAAAAAAAAACATACGGGTCGAATTGAGAACCTCCTCCTTTTTTTTGAAGTCGGTTGAAAAGGTACTGACTGACACATCATCATGTAGAAACAGCTTTTTTAAATGCACCTATGTCTACTGTAATTCAATTCGCGTCACTAACTTAGTGATCAAGTTATTTGTACACACATATCAACTTTGCAGTGCAATACATAATTTTTTAACCACGTCGGGGAGTTACTTTGTACTTTTAGTGCCGTTGGTGTACAGTTTCTACCTGCGTCGATGTCGTTGCATGAACATAATATGTTTCCAATTTGAGTCATCGGCTTTATTATAATGTCGTATGAATAAATTTCGCTTATTAAACATCCGCGTTGGCCTTTAATTCACGCTCCACTGGGTCAACGTAGGTCACAATAATGGCGCCACACTCGATAATGTATTCGCAATGTTCACATTATGGGGGAGAACCAAAGGGACGTTGAAAGTTATTTATAAACCCTTTTGTGACTATTGCAAATGTATGGAAGCGTTGCGCTTTTGCAATTCAGTTGGATGGACGAATGTCGAAATACGGAGCTTTTCATTTCTGAAAAATACGAAGGAAATATGCTGCTGAAAGCTTGCGTAACTCAAAAAAATTTATTCATCTGAAATCCCATTTTGTTTGCGCAAAAATTTATATTGCTTTTAAAGTAATGCAGTTAACGACTAAAGCATGTACGAGTTGCAACTTCAGAAATCTGCAGCATTTGCATATTTATAAGGGATAAGTTTCCTCTTCCACCACCAAGTTGCAGACGCAGGTAGATCTGTCTCGACGTGTACCGCGGCTATTAACATAATAAATTACGATTTTATAACGTTGGAACAAAGACTTTCAAGTAGGGGAGACCGAGGAGATCAGGAGAGTTGTATTGTAACCAGAGTGAGTTGGAACAAAGCCGATTTCTCTGCACCTATGATAATTAGCGAGCTGATAAGGAGAGTCGAAGTAGCAACAAATTCGCGATGTTGTTAGCTCGATAAACTGTCATAGGTTCAGGGAAATGGCCTTTGTAACTTCTCACCTCTGTTACAAAATATTTCCTAAATCCTTTGTTTGATTTCTCTTTCTCGTTAGATTATTATAAAAACGAACGTTCAAATAACCTTGTGATCAATGGCCAATGGGCCGCTGTGCAGTGTCAGGTTATGAATGACAGATGAAAATTCGGGAGTAACCGTCAGATGAAATTCGTGCGTTTACGCGCGCTTCTGATTTTGTTGTAAGATAAAAAAAAAAGTGAATGTTTAGTGTTTTACTTATAAAGTTACCTAGATCTATCGCCTTGTGCCGATTTTCCCTTGTTATTAGAACATCAACATTGCGGACTTTTGGGCAATCAAAGCTGAGAGTTTAATTTAATTACGGGACAGAGTATCTCAATCTGAATGGAGTTGAAGGAGTTTTGAACAATTCCGAATTTGTAGAGTCGTGGCTTTTCTGAGAATTATGTATTTTATAATTAATTTTGTTAGAACTGCTTTTCACACATGTCTTAATAGCAGGCCTGCCTTTACCTCTACCTACGTAAAGTTTATTATGGAACACTATGAAATCGTGGTGGTATTTATAAGAAAACATATCAAAAAATCAGGAAGTATGTTAAGTCTCTTACGCCTAACTACATTAACACATACGACACATACAAGTCTTGCGGTAGTCGAGGTAGACGTTTCACTTTTCATAATTAGTACAACCTGCTGCAGGTGCTACTGGCTCTTATTGGTGTTGTTTACAACAATTACAACTACATATTTATTGTATGATTAGCTCACTTTAATTATTTAATAGTAAGAAGAATCTCAATGATTAAGTAGACAGCGAAACGAAAGTAAAACATTGAAAGTGTGACCCTGCGACCGCTTATATTACAATCTCGTTTGAAACAACGATAAGGAAGAACCGGCGTATTCATAGTCAATGACATGATGAGACAGTTGACGCGTTCTTATCACGCCCCAAAACCACACACATTCTATAGTGCTGTATTGTTTTTTCCTTGGAAGCTTCTCGAACATGTTTGCCGAGTGAATGAACAATGGGGACAAGTTGTCCATTCTTTCCGGATTATTTATTAGATTTGTAGCTCCAAGAAAACTTTTGCATAGGCTCTTAAACTTTGTAGAGAAAAATTGTCTAGATTTGCGTGAAAAATTATCTTATATATACTGTGCCGGATACACAGTTACAAAAGAAAGCAGAACTTTAGAAAGGTATGTAAATCTTGGGAGCGTGAGTTTAGTATAATTTGTCGATGAGTCAAAACGCGGGGGCGACCAGGTTTCAACGCGGGCGGTGGACAACTCGAATTTGATTTGCATAACTCTGGATAATGCACGCCTCACTGCCTACCGCATAAACACTATAAATAAATTAAACGCCGCTCAGACTGTGACTCAATAAGAGGAATTAACCGCTAGCTGGATGAGCGCAGATCACTATCCATCCAAGGCGCGTGCGTGACACAGCACACGAGCGATTCCTTTTTGCTTTTATGTTAGTCGTGCGATCTGATTAAGTCAGTGCGAGAAACTTAGTCACTGGACAATGTTTCTGTTTACTCATAATGATTAAGGATGGATCCCTGCAGCAAAAGAGATAAATAAGAATTCCTTTTAATTGAACGATTTTTTTTATTGAGGTGCTTGCACCTGCTTTGATCCATGTGCTTCTGAAGGTTTTTGGTTACTAGTTTGTATTCAAAGACAAAATTGCATGAGAATTGTTAATATCCTATGCTTGAAATTCTTGTAGCATTTTAGCAGAAACCCAAAGATATTAAATAGGTATTTCCCATTCAAGTAACATCAAGTTACATGGCGGTTCTATAATATCAAAAAGAATCGTCTCCCAGCTCAATCTTTTAGATTACACGTATAATAAGTTCATTAAACCAAGTGCGCAGTCGGTCGTTTTCAGTTAAATCGTTAAAATTGGAGTCGAGAGCTCGAGTGGGTCGCGTTCATCCGAAGCCTTTTTTGTTCCGAGTCGGTCGCGAGAATTAGAGTTGTTTGATATGAATGAGAACGGATAAATTGGGGATTTTAACGGTTAAGTAGGTAGAACGGTTGTGGAAACATTTTTCTTTGGTTTAATTTGAGTTTTATCAATTACAAAAAAAACGAAAAAGAGAATACAATTTATTGAATACATTTAATAAGATTTTTTTAAAGGATTAAGTAAGCTTATTTTAATTATGTTATTCACTCACTAGGGACGTGTCTGTTATCAATCAATTTATCAACCAGCAAAACATATTTTCATTTCTTATATTTACTCAGAGATTTTATTCTGTGTAATATTCGATCGTAACGTTCCTATTGCGATTAAGTACTCCTGTCGGCAAATTAGACTACATTTTTGTTCCAAAATAACACCTATTACGACCACACAAGACACAAGTGTTTAGCTAGATGTACCAACGTCTGTTAGGAAATTGAAATCCCCGGTGTGTATTACAAAAATGAGGAGTGGTGGCGCCGACTCAAAGGGCGAGTTTCCGTGTTTTAATTGAGTTTCCAGCATGAGGGTGTGGACAACCCACCATTCGAAAAGTACGAGTAATTACGGCAGTTTGCTGGACATAAGTTTATGTAAAACTTACGGGGTTAAGCTTTTATGAATATGACTAGCGGCCGCCCGCGACTTCGTACGCGTGGATCCCGTTTTACCCCCTTCATCTATCTTACTGAATAATATGATTATAAATTTAATTATTTACGTGAGATGTTAAAGGTTAACCTAATGAATAACCTATCTTTCATAAGAGAAAGTCAATCGGTATACTTAGGTATGTTTACTTTGATTATTCGACGCAACTTTGTGCATAAAAATTCAGCTTATACATGTGTATTTGGACTACTCTTACATGTGCTTAATCCTAAGGTTCTCTGGGAGATTGCTCTATATCGTTAAGAAAGGATAGTGCCAGGGTCTGGACCAAGTGCTGCCCAGAATCAACCCATAGTGCATTTTGTTCCTCAGGCCAATACTAATGTATAAACCGAAGCGCACTGAAATCTATCCCTGGAGTTAAGAGAAAAAAAGAGTTTTGTTTTGAATTATTTACATACAAAATATCATCGATATATACGTACTACGCATAAGATTTCGTGATTTTGGCATTAAATAACACTCGCTATGTTAAACTTAACCATACTGCATCCGTACACCTTACTTTAGTGCGACTTAGACATTCTTTAGAAGCGATCTAACGCTGTTGCAATAGTTTGGTTAGTTGACAAAAATCATTATTTCCAAATGAAGCAAGAAGTTTTAGTTCTCTATCCTTGCGAAAAATCAATTTATTGGTGTATTACAATCGATTATTGAAGTTATTGTAAGCTAAAACTTCTTGCTCCATTTTGGAAATAATTAATTTCGGTCAACTAACTAAACTACTGAAACAGCGCTTGATCGCTTATAAATAATGTCGAAGTCGTACTAAAGTAAGGTGTACGGATGCAGTATGGTTAAGTTCAACATAGCGAGTGTTATTTAATGACAAAATCGCGAAATCTTATGCGTAGTAGGTATACATAGATGATATTTTGTATGTAAATAATTCAAAACAAAACTCTTTTTTTCTCTTAACTCCAGGGATAGATTTCAGTGCGCTCCGGTTTACAAATTAGTATTGGCCTGAGGAACAAAATGCACTATAGTTTCATTCTGGGCAGCACTTGGTCCAACTTCCATACATGGATTGGCACTGTCCTTTTGTACTTAAATAAAAAAAAAGTAATACTATGTTACCCAACTATGTATACTTATCTAAACAGTATCAGTTAAAGGGAATCGGTTGTTTCATTTGACAGGTAATTTACGCAGCATTGATGGATGGCGCTATTTGCCGAACATTTCGTTTGTGTCAATATTGTTTGTGGGTGTTCACCTCACGGCGAGCATTTGATTGTAATTATTATTAATGAGCGTGCCATTAAATTGACTGATTTTGACGTTGGACTGATCGTTATAAATTCGCCGGTAGGCATAAAAGTGTGAATCTTGTGTATATTCTGCAACTTTTATTAGGATAGTTAATTAATTGTCAAAGATTCAATGCCGACTTATTTTTAGAAATTCTAAATAGCAGTGCTTTCACATAAATTTAGATGACTTACGTTAACAAAAACATACATTACGTATCTAAATGTAGTGTTTTATAGACACAAAACAAATTGTATGATTAGAAGACCTATATTCATATAAAATGAGATGGCATCTTTTAACGTGTTCTTAATAATTTTGTTAACGTTAAAATCCTGGAACATTCCATTATTAGTTTATTCCACAACGAATTATCGAATCAGAAAAAAGTCACTTTGGCCGCGGACTTATTTAAATTCAGGTCTTTATTTCAATTTTGTGCCCATTGAATAGTAATTGCTTTGTTTCAACATTCGGGAACGATTTTATTTGTTATACGCACGTGAATTGCTAGCGTTCTGAAAATTACATTTTACGGTGGACAGTAACGTTCTCGTGAATCAATAGTATTGGGTAGTATCTTTTTTGACCACTTAAAATTAAAATGAGTATCAATAATACTGTAAAATTAAAAACGACTTCATAAATAGTGAAATAAAATTAAAGATAAAGAATATTTACTTTTACTGAAAATAAGAGTTGCCAAAAAAGGTGTAAGACTTGACCAAAACCGGTGCTTTTACCCTACAACATCCAACAATTGTGAGCCTACTAGTGGACAGGGTACACTTTTTGTCCTAATTCCTCTCATAAGTAAAGACAGGGCACTAATTAATTGTCCCGGGCCGGCAACTCATTAGCCAGGTTATTTTGTGGTATGCCCTATTAATTTTGGGCAGCCGCCATTATTCGTACTTAGGTCCTGCAGAAACTCTTGAACTGTGCTACATACAGTATTAAGTACGGTCTTATGTAATTTATTGATCACTACTTTTTCTGCTAGATCTTTATTTAACAGTTTATTATATAATTTTTGTCTAAAGTTACCATAAATCACCATTTCATCTAATTTCAGTTCTCTACCGGACGTAAGGATCGCTTAAGAGCATGACCTGTTTTAATCATAATAAACCATATTTTATAATCATAAATTGTACAAAATAATATTTTATCATTGTGAGAAATGCTTATTTGATGGTTTATTTATTCGGTCTTGATTGCGTACATTTTACTTCTTAAACTGCTCGACTCAATAATCGAATACATCAATGTTGTTAAAATTTATTGGCAATAAAATTATTCATTTAGTATCTGGAGAGATGACTTTATAGCTGTTATGTCAGCAATATAAATTTTATTCTTTTTGGTTTACAAGCAAGGAAAGTGTCGTCTTTGAGAGGTCAGCTGAGGCGGCTGTGCACATAATATGAGTACGTCGAGCTCAATTTATTGCGGCCTATTTACTTACTCATTATATTATTTTCTTTTTATAATAAGGTTATTCAATTTATTAGCATTCATGTTTTGTTTAGCCTAGATCTCATTCGCACTATTGTTGTTTATTATGTAACGTTCTATTTACCCAATTTTATGTAGGTATGTACCTACCTAAGTAATTAAATTAACTAGATACCTTACGTCAAACTAATAGGCGTTTTTTTTTGCTTCCTTTGACATCCAGATAAAACTTTTTTTTTATCCACAACGAGGAAGCTCTTGGCCTGTATCTCACCTGATGGTAAGTGACGATCAGGCCGAAGGTCGAACTAGCTCTAGAAAATTAATTTTCATAATTCAATTGTCACAATTTAACCCGGAGAGAATTCAGATAACGTCATGACGTGATTTATGATGGGGCGAGCTTTCCCAGACACTGAAGTCAAACAATAACTGGATCATGGACCCAGATAGATAGATTCTTCTTTTGTTCCGCTTAGTATAGTACAGTTTTTACCTAAACAATAAGTCATAGATCAATCAATTTAGAACCTACATTTAAACACAATCCAGTTCAATATCCATTGAGGAAATTCGTCGTGTTCCATTCGCTACATTTGAAATTTTGAAGTCAAAAAAGGAACGCAGATTTTCTTTTTTTTCTGCTGGAATTTAGAGAGCGCCAACTCCAATTATTAAAGAGCAGTCAATTTAGAACTTAATTTTTAATCTCATCCAGTTCAAAATCCATTGGGTTAATTTTGTGGTGTTCCATACATTGACGTCAAGGGATTATAGCTCTAATGTTGTTGACAGATAATGGCAAACATGGTGATATTCGTGTGGGTGAAAAATCCATTGTAGTTGTTCATCATTTTGTAGTGTTGACGACTGTACATTGACAACGTCAAGGGATTATAGTTCTTACGTTGTTGGCAGATGGTGGCGAACGTGGTGGTTTTCGTGTGCGTGAACGTGGTGGGAGCGCTGATGCATTCCTTGATGGAGACGGCGCAGCGACGAGCGTTCTTGGACACGCGGAACTGCATCGCAGCGAGGCTGGACATGGAGGATGAGAATGAGAAACTGGTAAATGTTTACTGTTTTTTAGATTTTTGACATTTTGAGACGTTTTCAAATGTTATTAAAATCCTCATTGGTAAACAGTTGACGAGCGCAACGCATCAACTAACTAAGCTTCAGCTAATAAATGTTTTGTCACTTCGAAATAAAATGTGGTTTTTGCTGTGATTTAGTGTGGGAAAGAGGTATGTAAATAAATTAGTCAAAACAGCATTGTATGACTGTTTTATGATGTAAAGTGTAACGTTGAGATTACCGAGATTAAATGTATGATTCACTGAAGCAAAGGCTGTTAAGAATTTTCTCAAACACAGCCACTCTGACTGGTTTTAACCACGTATCTAACGCCCGTATTCACAAACGATGCTTGCTTAAGTGAAGCAGCAAATCGAACGCACAGCGTTGAATAGAGCTCTATGACCCTGTGCGCACTGTGAGACCTCATAATAATGTTTGTGAATACGGGCTTAACACAAATGACGTCTTGTTTGAATAATATGTAACTATTGGTTTTGCCACACCATCCATTGACACATCTCATTCACCAACTCATTGACAGCTAATTAGACAATTAAGAACAGTACAGCGCAGTGGTTGTTCATTACAAATGCATAAAGTGCAGCAATTCATTGGACTTCTGCTCCGAATGCTCTCTCGTCAGCTATTAGTGGTTTAATGGCGTAACGCAGCGCATTTCAATTAGCTGGTCTTTACGGTGACGTGGGATGTGTTTCAAACGAATTGCCACAGTATAAGTAAGCAGTATTTTGTCTGGACAGTGTCCTTGAAATAATGTGGGATTACCAACACGGCTGCTCGAAATATTACTAAGGCTACCTACACCCACTGACTGCTCCCTGGACCGATACTTACCTATATTACATAATTATGATATTATTTATTTGTTTGTCATACAAGCACAGCTTAGTGCTGCAGCCGTTAGAAGAAAAAACTTTTTGTAAACTTTTTGTTGGCAAATAAAATACTTTTTACTTTTACTTTTATATGTAATACTGCGTACTAATTTATACTGTGCCATCAGGCAGCTACATCAAAATCATAAAAGCATGGTAATTAAGCCTCATACGTTACACTTATTTGCCAGAGCTATGCGGACTCCTGGTTCCAAGATATAATTTTTATAATTCATGAATGTAATTTGCTTTATTACTACAAGCAGTTAAAAGTTTTTGTGGAACACAAATATGCCAAATTATCTGTTCAAAGTACAGTCGCCAGCTCAATTGGACATTGTAGCAAAATCAAACTTATTAGAACTACGTAAGATTACATTTAGTTTACTGTGCTGTCGTTCATATTGTAATAGCAGTTGAATCCGTATTACTTACATCTGTTTTAATACCAATATTATGTAGATCTTATCGGAAACAAATTAGTTACGTTTTGAGTCAGCTAAATGGTTTTAGCAACCAATGTAAGAGATAACCTCGGATGTATTGATAAGGATGATTTTTGGGTACACGCCAACATGTTTCTATTTTCGGTTAAAAATAGAGGTTTCTTAACTCGACTGTATTTTAAGGTAAACGTTGGAAATACTAATAGAAGTAGCTAAACTAGTATAACACGTAACCAAAGTTGTTATCAGTACCTACGTGACTAATAATAATTGTAAAACGTTATAGAAATGCCATTGCAAATTAAAACAACGTGGTTTGTTGCTAGTTAGTTGAAACTCATTTTAATAACACCCTGTATTGTGATACAGGAACGTTTGCTGCTATCAGTGCTGCCGCAGCATGTAGCCATGGAGATGAAGAACGACATCATATCGCCCGTCGAGGGGCAGTTCCACAAGATTTACATCCAGAAGCACGAGCAAGTCAGGTAAGTCTTAAATAATATCACTATCATCATCATTCATCATCTTCATCATCATATCTACTGCAGTAGGAGGACCCTCTTTAATACATAGGTACTAGAGGAAGGATTTGGCCTACAGTCTTCACTGGTCAGAGTTTGGAGAGGCCCGATGTTCGCATATTTCTCTACATTTTATTAAAAACTCTACTGCAACGCTCTTGAATAATATGGAAAAACAAAAAAACTGATTTGAAATTCTATTTATGTTGATTCCACATCCGTCCTCGGTGCGATGCGATTCTAACGAACATGTGTGATGAACTGATGACTGTGTTTACTCGTTACTTTGCGTAGGTGTTACAGCAAAAGACATTTCCTTTTAGACAGTCGACTATAAATATTTTCCTAAAAAACCACGTACTAAAAGTTAACGGTTAGGTGTCCATGACCGGTTAAAGGAGTTTTTGATATGTTGAGGTAAACTGGACCGTCCGTATACGGCCTACGTATTAAAGCTCAAGCCATAACAGCCGTGAGCTGTGCTTGCATAATACTCGTACTTAAAAGTAGGGATGTTATGCATATGTAGTTTCGGTGATGGACACGGTTATGGATATAGGAATAATATTATACCGGTTTCGGTTACGGTTACGGATATTTTTTTATTTCGGATATCCGAAAGTTTCGGTTACGGTTACGGATATCTGTGGTTTAGAATGCAATTTGCAATAGTTGTCCAACACGGTTCATTCATGGCCGTTCATGCACTTTACATCGAATAAAAAGTAATAAAAAAATAAAAATTGATACTATTTTTTACAATCTTTAGCGCACTGGCACTTGCGTGTTGATTAATTATACACAATGAGAGTTGAGTGTACGAACGAGAGTAAACAAGTTGTCATGTCATCGAATGAATTCTCTGGCACATAGCTGGCGTAAGTACGGTGTGATATCTCCATAGAATTTGACAGCTATGAGTTGCGTCACAGACATAGTGTGATAGCTGATATCGTTAGAAAAAGCGTAGAAGACGCAATAAAAAGAAGTTTAAAGCTAATACAACAATAACACGTATGTCAGTCACTTAGTGTCAAAAGACCTTTTATGAACGGTGAAAACGCGATTCGACCATCGTTCTTGAACAGAAATGGGAATCTATCACTTGTTTGACAGCTAAATTGAGTAACCATTATTAAAGTTCTAAGCAACTAAAATCTAATTTTACGCTTAATTGACGACTAATTGGGCTTTTAGTGTTAAAATATATTATTTTTAGAAAAGTTGGGCCTAAGAATTATTGGTAAATATTTGTCAACTGTCTAATTGTTTGAGTGTCGATATGGGGCCGGAAGGTGTAGTGTGGGCAGGTCTACCACTAGATGGGCCGACGATCTGGTAAAAGTAAGAGCTTTCCAGTCCAGCTTGTCCAGCAGTGGACATCATTTGGCTGAATCGAACGAACCTAATTGCGGTGGCCTGTTCCTTGCTATTTGATAATTTAATGGCCGTATCTTATCTCGCGGCTTTGGACTCACTCCAAATTGGGCTTGACTCGATTCGATGCGGCTTTCGCAAGTTGCAGACTCAATCACGGCTACAGACTTCTTGTAATTACTCTACAATTCGTAATTTAATGAGTCGTTTGAGTGAAATGTTGAATCCTTTTTATGCTCAATATGAATTCGAGAACGATGGAAAACAATTTCTATTTGTAGTAAAATAATTTATACGCCCTATTCAGTGGTTAAATCGAAATTTTAAAATATTTATAATTTCTCTACCATAAAACGCAAAATACAATTTTGTGTATTTCTGTGGACAAGGGAAGCATCACTCACTACTTTACTGAATTTATTTATTACTTATATGTAATTATTGTGCTCGTAACAATATTTATTTTCCCAGAATATTTTAATATAGTTTTGATAACGTAATAATTTAAATGATCACTATAAAATTCACATCAATCAAAGTAAAGTTAATCTGCCGTTATTATGTTATCGACAAGGCAACTGTGACTTTTCAACCGACTTCAAAAAAGGAGGAGGTTCTCAATTCGACCCGTATGTTTTTTTTTTTTTCTATGTTTGTTACGCGATAACTCCGCCAATTATGAACCGATTTGAACAAATCTTTTTTCGGCGTATAGGTAATACCTCAAGGGTGGTCCCATTTAAATTTAATAATAGAAAAAACAACCCCCAAGGGTGGAAAATTGGGGATGAACTTTTTTATACGCAATATCTCCGCTGATTATAAACCAATTTGAACGATTATTTTTTTGTTGAATAGGTATTATCAAAAGGGTGGTTTCATGCGAATTTGAAGAAAATATTTCACCCCCAAGGGTGGAAAATTGGGGATGAACTTTTTTATACGCAATATTTCCGCCGATTATGAACCAATTTTTTTTGGTCTCAGTGTACTGCCTACCTTCAGTGGTAACATCAAGGTAATAATTAGTTAACTAAAAAGCAAGAAATAAGTAAAATTTTATAAAAAAAAATAAAACCGACTCCAAAAAACCTACACTAAAACGTAGAAAAATAATTAGTAATTACCTACTTATTTATTAGGACGAATTATTAATATTTATGTAGGTATACCATGATTGATACTTTTGGAGTCGGTGCAGGCAAACTTGACATGTTTCATAATCTTGGCACCGACTCCAGAAGTATCAATCATGGTATACCTACATAAATATTAATAATTCGTCCTAATAAATAAGTAGGTAATTACTAATTATTTTTCTACGTTTTAGTGTAGGTTTTTTGGAGTCGGTTTTTTTTTATATGCCTGTCGATGACATGTTGATTAGTTTCTATTCATTATCGAGATGTCATTAAAGATTATCAAGATGTGGGGCCAGAATTAATTAAGAATATCCATGTCGCTTTGTCAGGATTACTGTCAGTGCGTTAATTAAATATAATCACGTTACGAAAGACAATTATTGACAGCAATTCTAATAAAGATAAAGAAGAATAGTGAAAAGGACATGTGACAACTCATCATATCAAAACATAAAAGTCACTTAATACGTAAGTGAATGTAAAAGTGTTTTTCAGTTTAAGTATTAATATTTGCTCTAACAATGAGCTCGTTTCATCTCTCTTCATTATGGTGTATTTTTATAGCACCCTCAAATCTGTCACCAACCGTGATGGGTCCACAAAAATTAGGCACTCGTCTCCTCCGTGCCCGCTCTACCAAAAAATTGTTTGCATACGAAATGAAGGTTCGTCTGAGAGTTTCAGCGAACTTTCTGTATCAATATTATTTACTACGAATAAATATTCAAATTAAAGTCCTAATTAGTGCCGTGAATTTTCTGAAACATTTCATCGTTAGCATTTTTTCTCTCGGAAAAATGTGGTGATTACGTGCTAATATTGTTTTACAAAGACTTATTAATAAACCTTTGTCTTCAACCATAATAGGTACTTCTTGTGCGAAATCAAGTAATTATTGTAACAAATTGTTTGGCGTCGTCCTTTAATTCGCTGAAATTAAATGCTTGTTTGTGTTCCACTAAGTATACAGAGTAAGCTCGTTGGAGCACGTGTGCGGCGGTTCAACGGTTAGACAGACAATTTGACATCAAAGGCTTCTCAGATAAATGGTTTGTGGATCCATAAATCAGATACAAACCATTAATAAACACATTGATTTTTGTTATTCGTATTCCAGACATGGCGGAGACGAGTACGTTCGTTGATAACGTGTCAAAATTGCGTTATTAGTTCGTACCGTCGCTCGTACAAATTGTCATTATCATTGCCGGCTACGGTAAACGGTTTTGTCATTAAGATTAATGCTGTTATCTGTCACTAATTGCTCGGCTCGTAGACGTGAGCATCGGCAGCAAGTTCACTAAACTTCACCCGATCAGATGTATTAGGATCCCAGCTGTCGGTGTCAGCTGGCGACGAGATGCGAGCCATTTATCAAAGACGAAGTTGTTCGTGCGAAACTAGAATTCAAGCGATACTACTAACTAGCTACTAACGCTAATGGATACGTGACGAAATATTACAGTTCCCCGATTGTATAATCGGGTCGTTAATACTGGATCGGTGTTACTTACAGACACAATCAAAGCGTCTTGTGCAAAGAGCTCATTAACAGAACTACATTGAGCCTGTAATTATATTATCATCATTCAATTATCTATTACAATTTTAACGACGGAAAATCAATACAAATCGGTTTATAGTGGAATTTTTAGAGCAATCGTGTTTTTGTTTGGAATTTAGTAATAAAAACTTTATTTGACTCGATCGGCTTTGATTTCCAATATTAAACTTAAGCTTCGCTGACCTAGCGCACGGATCAGTGGCAATATGGGTCGGATTTGGGTCGGTAACATGCAAAATCTATGTATGCTCGTATGACCATAAAGTATTCACCGAGATCGTTGGCCTCGAGACCGATAAACTTCCAATTATATTATTGCTTTAAAAATAACATCGCGTAATGTTATTGTTATATTCATACATTTTATTGTGTTGCAAATTAGGTCGCCGATACGCGAGACCAGAAACACTTAAAAAGCACGGTGTTATCTTCTTCTTTTATTTATTTATTATTGATACATGATTATTGGAAGGTCACACATTGACAAAAGACGTTTCATTTGCGCTGGCATGCTAAAATGCGATCTATGTACTCAGATTAGCTTAATGGTTTAACACATCGAGTCATAGTCGATATTTGCCAAAGGTACACCAAAGTTTTACTTAATATTTTTATCAATGACGTAACTACATAACTGTGTGTTTGTTATATTTTTATGCCTAATATGCGGAACCGTTCAGGCTAGAGATAGATTGGTGTTTATCGCCTCGTTACAAAAAATGATGAATGGGTGGAATCCATCGTTTCTCCAGATCCTTATAACGATTTTGGTCGAAATATATTTATGTAATAGATTATGCGTTAATTTATGATTATACTTGAATTAATTAATCAATATTGTCTATTCTGGGAGAATGCTCAGGTGCTATGAATGGGATTGTAAATTCAATAAATTTGCATATTCGTTGTCTTAAGTATTTTAATATTTTCCTAGGCTTCTATTTACTTCTTGTCTTAAAATAGTCCTGATTACAATTTGCACTTGATACCTACTTAACAATGTTGTATTTTTTTGTAAAATCAATAAATGAGTTGCTTCATTTTAGTACTAAACGACACCGGAATAAACTGTGTCATAGGCAATGCGAATTAGGAAGAAGTCTTAAATCAATGAAGAACAATAGGATGTTTACCAGCCATTTATTTCCCAGCGATTACAATGATTACTAAGATGAGACTATAAAAAGTTGCATTCACTGTTATTTTCTTGAATTTACGACTTTCGTCATCAGAATATTATGATGATATAAAACGTAGAGGTCAGCTCTTAAAATATTGTTTTAATTGAAAAGTGCAGTCAACGCGTCGGTACAAGATAAACACTGTGACAACAGTGTCATTTAGTTAAAATAAGAGTGAATTTGAAAAAAATATACAAATGCACATGTCCCACAGTCCGACATGTATTAATTTGAGTACAGCTGAATACGCAGTTGAAAATAATACCTGCATAAACATTTTAATTACTCCTCTACTTCAGGCATTCAAACGCTCCCGTTTTGTTTTTGTGTGAGCAGTTGAGCATGGACTGATGAATATTAAAGCGAAGGGCCCGCGATTATACTGCGGGACCCTAAAACCGACCATTTACTCAGGTTATCTTTAATCTATTGTATAGCTTGCTAACTGTACTGTGAAATTTATCGGTTCACGTGAACGCTTTATGACGCATTGTACTTGGTTAGAATGGTCTTGTTTTGTTTGAGGAAAGTTCATAGCATTTCTGCGCGGACTAGTTAGGCTGAGTTGCACCATCTAGCATTGACTTTAACAAGCGTCAAAAATGTGTTTAACTCCATACAAAACACAACCGGTTATCGTTAAAGTTACTGTTAGAGTTAGGTGGTGCAACTCAGCCTTAGTATCGTGGAATGTATCTGTCGTTAGTATGGTATGGTAGTTAGTACGGATTACTCACCTGGGTGAAATGATTCCGAGGTGATTATGAGGACACTAAAAATCCACTTTTTTCACCCAGGAGAACAAAGTGGAATAATCTGTTAGTTGTATCTATCCTCTGGCTTTATATTAAATGTATATTTAATTCTGAAGGGTTGTGAAGGTGAACAGTTTGGTTTACTTATTTAGATGATCAGTACTCAATAATTCATTGCATCCATAATGTTACAAAAGAACTTGAAAGAACGCGCGTTTGTTACTCTTCAGTTTTTATTATCCAAGCAATTGTGAGTTATTGAAAATGGAAAAGCCATAAAATATCCTCTAGAAAAGTTTCGTCACTTTCGTTATTTGTAATAACATTTTTATACAATAACCTTTTATACCTTCCACGTATTTCAGGCGTGGAACATACTTGCTGTATTCTTCCTCTTTTCATTTATGTTTTGGCGCTATTTATTTTCTTATTTTGTGTTCCATTCCACTCCAGCTCACAATAGATACGTCTTCATTGATTACAACGGGTCCGTAGGCTCGGCAGAAAAATAACTAGAAATTTCTCTTTGGCAGACCGACGACCGGTTCATTTGCCAAGAAAGTGATGCTCAACATGTTGATGTGCTTTTATTCCGTGATGTATGTGACTGCCAAATGAGTGAGGCACTACGTACAGTCAGCGCCAAATTGTTCGTGACATCCAAAGAAGCCAAAGTTCGCAACACGTCTTTGTTACAATTGGAATAAGGTTGTGTTGTCAACTTTGGGTGTCACGAACTATTTGAGGCTGACTGTACGACCGACTACCGTGTGAGGTCATAGCGCCGACTGAATGAACGTCAATCAATCAGTCCTATTTCTATCGATGGTGATAATATTACTTAATTACTTTGCGTTTTACTATATTTGGGTCACTGTACGTACAGTTTTATAAATATTCGTCTACTGGAAAACTACCCTTTTCGATTGATTTATCGAAACTTGTTGAGTAATGACAACACTAAACATTTATTTATGGTTTAGAGTTTAAAAAGCTAGCTCAAAGTCTATGGTCACTCTCTGTGGAAAAATGGCCGACTGAAAAGTTTTGTTTTGATGTGCTCCGTTGTAATTTATATTTTGCATGTGTAAGATTGCAATAAACAAGCAAGTTGAAGATAATCATGGCGCTTTATTAATTAAACCCCATAACAACAATAGTTATGGGCCCAGAAGAATTTGTCACAAGAAATTAAGTTCAATCGCATCCACGAGTGGAGGACATTGTTGGAAAGGTTTATGGTACCGAAAATTACATCTACGAATATCATCGTCATCATGTCGTGTTCGAAAGACAACAGATATAACATTGCACAATTCAATGGGGAAGGATTTTCGAATTGGGCTTTTAGAATGAAAAGTATGCTAAATGAGGCAAATTGCCTGGGCGCTGTGATTGACGAAAATTTCTCCAAGAAAGCCGAAAATAAGAGCCTCGAAGCAAGGGCACAGGCTCTAATAATTAGCGCAGTGGCTGATAGTCATCTTCAATATGTACGCCAAGAAAGTGCATTTAAAATGTACAAAAACTTAGAGGAAAACTTCAAAGAAAAAAGTACAAGAGGAAAATTGTTTTTGAGAAGACAGCTGAACGAAATAAAGTATCTAGAGAGCAAACCACTGAAAGAACATTTTACCAAAATTCAAGAAATCTGCACTCAGTTGGAGGAGGCAGAATCAGTTTTGTCAGACGAGGAAAAAATTAACTACATACTTTTATCTATGCCAAAAAGCTACGAGGGCGTAGTCACCGCATTAGAGACAATGGGAGACCTGAAACTGAGCACAGTCATGGAAAGACTTCTCGCAGAGGAAGAAAAGAAGAAAAAGTTTAATGAAAACAACAAAGAGACGAGCTCGAGTGCCTTCAATTGTTACAACTGTGGTAATGCCGAACTTTGGCGTGCTTTAAAGAGATTATTGAGATATGTTAAAAAGACAATTAACTTTGTATTACTTTATACTAAAAATGACTTAAGTGAACCACTTGTTGGATATGCAGATGCTGATTTTGCTAGAGATAATGATCGAAAGTCAACATCTGGATATTTATTTAAAGTTTATAACAATACTGTTGTATGGAAATCTAAAAAGCAAAGTAGTGTTGCACTTAGTACAACTGAAGCTGAGTATGTTAGTTTGTGTGAATCTGTAATGGAAGCTTGTTTCATGATTAAATTACTAAATGACCTAAATGTAGATGTTCCAACTGTAACTATTTTTGAAGACAACCAGAGTACAATTAAATCGTTGAAAGGTTGTGATATAAAGCGATTAAAGCATATTGATGTAAAATTTAATTTTGTTAAACAAAAGGTTGAAGAAAATTTGATAAATATTGTTTATGTTAATTCTAAAAATCAGTTAGCTGATATCTTAACTAAGCCTTTAAGTAAAAATGTATTCTATAGTTTAATTGAAGGTTTGGGACTGTATGAATATGTAAATAAATGTTTATGTTGAGGAAGAGTGTTGAGTAATGACAACACTAAACATTTATTTATGGTTTAGAGTTTAAAAAGCTAGCTCAAAGTCTATGGTCACTCTCTGTGGAAAAATGGCCGACTGAAAAGTTTTGTTTTGATGTGCTCCGTTGTAATTTATATTTTGCATGTGTAAGATTGCAATAAACAAGCAAGCTGAAGATAATCATGGCGCTTTATTAATTAAACCCCATAACAACAATAAAACTGTCATTAAATGTAAAGTTACTATCTCATATACGTGACAGAGGTAAATTATTGTTGACGAAGTTGTGTAAAGTAGACATGACACGGAAGTAGACAATAATAGGTTGTAGGTTCGACTAAACTGTTTATTTATTTACCAAAATCCATTAAACCCAGTACAAGTAGCTACATTTGGTTATGTGGCACGCGTCACGTGTCTTCCGATCAGAAACACTTCATTTATTACCATGAGCATACCTGTAATCTCTAAGTAACTCTGTCTGTCTGTGTCGCTTTCACGCCTAAACCACTGAACCGATTTTGATGAAATTTGGCATGGATATAAAATATGCAGTTTGAGTCCTGGGAAAGGGCATAGGATAGTTTTTATCCCGGTTTTTGAGACAGGGACGCGCGCGATAAAGCTTTTCTGTGACAGACAAAATTTCACGCCGGCGAAGTCGCGGGCTAAAAAGCTAGTAATTACATTACATAAATGAATTTTCTTCCCGTTTTGAAAATGGTGTGTTAAATTCCCATCAAGACATGTAAGTATAATAAAACGACGCGACGTTCAAAATTAGATTCAGATTCAAGCTTGTGATTCCAATATCTAAATCAATTAGAAGAGACTCGAAACTGACCTAGATTTCTGATTAAATAATTTCAAAACACGATCATACTAAAATTAATTGCCGATACAAAAGAAAGTCCACGTTTTCTCTTTCGTCCCATCTATCAAAGTTATTTTAAAGGCGTGAAAATTAAATAAAAAAGGACATTTTTCGTGTACTTTCTTAAAGTAATCAATACAAATTTAGCTAAAAATAATTGCCCATGACATAATAATACCTTGCTTAATCAGCTGGGTAATGAGATAAGCTCGTTAAATAATACCGACCTTCATGGCCAGTTAACGGGGCTGCTTTAAGCGGCTTTTCGCTAATGTATAAAGCTTTAATTCAATTTGTACGGCAAATATTTGAATTAGTTTTAATAAATTATATGAACCATGAATTACAAATAGGGAAAATGTTCGTTATTTGTTTTATCCATAAGTTTATTTATCCTTTGACAAAAATTAGTCGTACCTGTAGTTACGAGTACATTGGTTTTAAATGCAAGTTTATTTTGGCAAGCAAACCATATGGTAACTGATAACCCTTTATACTCCTATATCCTTAGTACCTATAAAATATAAGATAGAATCACGACGACATATTAAAAGGATAGAAACATCCGTATCCTGCCATCTTTAACCGCCATTACTCTACTTTTTACACATTAATTAAGCCGTAAGTTTCCGCTACAGCTTGTACAACTCTTAACCTGCTTTAAGTTTATAAAAGTTGTACTTACTTGTACTTGTTTAACGTTCCGAAGACACGAGCACTTACTCTTGCGTATACAGGGTGGAAACGATAAGTGATCTCATTCGATTATTTCTAAACTACACAAGATATCGATACTTTTCGGATAGATCCAGTTAATTCTGTAACCTATTACTGATATCGTTTGAAAGAGCTCGTGAAGCACTTTCAGGATCAGTAACCAGTTTTTGGATATCTTGTATAGTTAAGAAATAATCGAGTGAGATCACTTATCGTTTCCACCCTGTATAGGGTTGCTAGGTCCAAAAACACAAAAGCCGGACTCTGTACTTCATTTGGCCGGACATTTTACCCTAAAAGCCGGTGCAATTAGTGTCATAGCTCACGGATTGTGTCACGGATGAGTATTATTATCATCGATTGCCCAACATCCTAACATTCTGACGTGCGTTTGATATTATTTTGTGGCTCGACTTTCGCCTGGCGCGGCAGCCACATAATAAGCCTAAAAAAAGTCGGACTGGTCGGACAAGACAATATTTGCCCGGACAAGATCACACCTGGCAACCCTATGCGTATACAACCTTAACTCTAAAGTTACTAGTAAAGAAAGCATTACCTTTTCTTTTAAGTGCCTAGTTCTTCCTTAACTGCTAATAAAGCTTGAAAGTTGAAACGTATACAACTGCTATACAATGTAGATTCAATAAGTATATTAAACGTAGTTTTGTTACACCCACTATGTTGTTGTAGTAGAGGGAAGGGAAGTGGCTTGGTATAAATTGATTCAGTGAAAACATCCAAGTGAACGATTTTACGACGGTCGTAAAATGGCTATTAACTTTTTAATACCTATGCTATCACCCAGAAGAGTCGACTTTTTGTTTTTAATCTAGAATTAATGTTTTGTTTCAGATGTAGGTACTCGTAACTAACTGTTTATTTTAAGTACTTAAATATTCATGCACCGCAGTCAACTTTTGCTGTATTATTAATAAACAATACAACAGGGGCCATCAATTTCAAGGTTTTATTTGAATGGCCTCATACTACTGTCACTGACCAAATCTAATTCAAAGTCTTAGATTAATAAAACCTAGATAGATAGTCAGTGCACGAAAGGTGAGGCAGATTTTAGTAAGCCAGAATGGCTTACTCGTAAACGTCACATGAACTGTCAAAGTGAAAAATTGGTAAACACGTCCGACGACTTTTAATTAATTAAGACGGTTTGTGCTGTGAAAGGGTGTCTAAATACATCAGAAAAACTAAAGAAAGTGACCAGTGTTACATTTCATAAGTAAGTAATCGAGACTTTTCAGTCGATTTATCTTATTGTAATTAGGTAGGTACTTTGAATTCAATAAATAAGTAAGTACATGATGCGTTTTGTTTTTTTAAAATAATTAAAAACGTATTAAAAATTTCCCTACTTTCGGGAAAATCGCCTTCACTGTCTACACTCCCCAACAAAATTGACACTAATGACATAAGATTTTTGCCTCACTCTTGACGAAGCGTTTGTATGAAGACTATCCATCTAGGTTTTATTAATCTAAGTTCAAAGTAGATTGCCATATTTTGTCTAACTTCATTGTATGGACAAGGGCATATTATGCTACACACTGGCTGAAATAAGCACGTTTTGCAAAAAAAAGTTTAGTTTGTTTGTTATCCTAGCGACTGTACAAGATTCTCACGTATCAACCAAAACAATACAATACGTAGATATATAATTCGTTTGTACCTTATCGTTAATAGCTTGGATATTTGACGTGAGCGAAACGAGCGATAGTGTAAGACCTAGTCACGACTGACCAACTGATATACAGGTTGTAAGTGAAACGTTGTCAGACCTTAAAAGGTCAGATCAGTCGGAAATTAAGCTTCTAAATTGAAACCCTGCGTTTATTCTTTCCCAAGAAAATAACGCTTTTTTAAAATTCTCATTTCATCATCATGGTGAGTCTAAGATAATAAATCTCAATATTGAAACTGAGGTTTTCCTCAACAAAATATTTTCTTTTCTTAATTTTAATTTTCTTTAATTTGTGGGTATCGTTATGATATGAAAAAAAAAATACGTCGACTTAATAAAAACCACGATAATATTTTTTTAATCTGTTAAACTAACAAGATCAACAGTGTGTAATTTACTCTTAGTACAACAAAAAATGAACGAAAACTTTTGGTTTTCTTTTCCGTGAAAGAAGAATAATGATGTCGGATTTGGGACGGTAACAGACAGTTATCTGTGTAAAGAGTTAGCTAAATGTTCCTTACACCATGTAGATTATGATTCATACAATTATTGTTGTAATACCTTACTCTTTACATTTTCGTCTGTGTATCTTGTTTTTGTTAGTGTTCTACTAACCCAAAGAGGAATAAAAATTCTTTTCATTTAGAAACATGAGAAGGCCTTTAGAAATGCAAAATACTTGTGTGAATTATTAGTAAAATGGATAAGCTTTTGTCGACAATAAAGCGTTTTATGCGGAATCATTAGACAATCCATTTTCATAAAAAGAGAGTTAAATCCTTTAGATTTATTCTAAAGGGTTCAGCTCTCTTTTTATGAAATACATCGGGATTTCTTCCATACAACTTTTTATTATTGAGTTTCTGATATGAGCAGAGAAGAGAGCCAGTCTGTATACTGTTACTTAACTTTCTTACTTTGATGTATCTTTAATTTTAAAAAGTGTTAATGTATAAACATGTTGTTTGTTGTTTAAAACAACACATTAATTAGGTGCGTAATATTTATTGCCCATGCCACTAATACGTGCCCATGAGTTTGCCTTAAAAGTATGAAGTTTTACGATTTATTATAAGTAAGTTCGATGGTAGATAAACCATAACTACTACTACGAGTCCCCAACAAACAGAATCGAAAGCGCCCCTGCTTGCACCTGCCGTTGACTCGCACGAACTACCGTCGAAACTCGTTCTTCTGTAGGGTGGCAAATAGGTTCAATGAGATAGTTAGCGCTCACCCGCATGTAGACCTATTTTGTACCAACCCTACTGCTGTAAGAAAACTGATTGCAGGTGATTTCACGCGTCAGACACGTCGACCTGACATATAGTCAAATTTCTTCGAACTTCTTTCTATCCATTTTTTTTTTCTCTTTGCTTCTACGTATAATTAAAATTTGTTAAATTTTATACCCCTTGGTTATATAAAGGTGAAAACTATAGGCTTTGACCAACTACACTGTATCTATGCAATTTATATATTTGTAAGCTGTTTGTTTTCTGAATAAAATAAAATAAAATAAAATACAATAACTGTACTGGAAAACCGAAGTTGTAGAATACCTAAGGATATCTTTGGACAATTTCACACAGCGCCATCTATGTTGGTATGTTAGTAGTAATTGAACTGTTTACATAAATTAATCCCAGAGCGTGTTTGCCCTCAATCATCTCTGTCGTAAACAGTGTACAAAGTGATTTAGATTTTCCGAATTTATCATTACTACTCTCTGTTTATGCACTTGAAATCCTTTATTTGTTACTCCGTTTACATTGTACGATTCATCGCTGTTCTTAGATGAGCCACGTGAATCATTCGACTCATTTAGATGTTCTCTAGATCGTGACTGAGTTAGTTAACAAGAACATAAATTAATATGTAGGTAGTTAGGTACTTATACATATTATAGACTTATAATGTGTAACTTCCTTTGTGGCTACGAGTATTTTGCAACAAAAAGGTAAAGTCAAATGAATGTGTGGTAGTTTCTGATTTCCATGCTAGAACTAGAACTCTTTATTTTTAAGGGTGTTACGTACCTATGTTCCAGTTTAAAAGTAACTTCAACTTAATTTACTGACGATAAGTTGAGGTAATATCATAATGATTAATGTTTTTATTGCCTTAGTAAAGGACCTCGATTTATGATTCAAATAATATCGCTATTCTGCCAAATAGCCAGTTTTCTTATGTACTAGTGAATTAAGCCTAGTCAATATTTGCCACCTCACAAAGTTGTACTAAGTAAAGTACATGTTTGCGTTGGTATTATACTAATCTTGTTTGTTACCGATGGAGGAAAAAATCCTTCGTAGCTTCAAGGTTTTATAATACAAACGTTTTCTCCGAAAAGGGTATGTTTTACGTTAAGTACAAAAAATAAACTAGCCCGCGCCATAATGGAGTTACTGTTCGTTCCCGAAAAACATAACTTCTCTTTTTGACTTTCTTTATAATCTAACGTCGAATAATGCGCTAAGGCCTAAGTACCTACACGCTATATTTGAACGAAACCCTTTCGGCGTTTAGCGAATTTACAAAAATGTTAAATACAAATGAAGTAGGAACTTATTTAAATTGGATTACAGAACGTTTAGTTTTGCAATTAGAATTATAGTTATATTATGGGATAAATGAGAGGTTTAACGAAGGTAATAAGCACGATAATGCTGTTTGTTCAATTCCCTGTCCAATTCCCAACTGAATTTAAATTCGTTAAATTCACAGCTTGACTTATTGCCAAAAATAAAATAGGTACTTTAGACAAAAAAATGAATGAATGAATGATTCATTTTTTAACTCGTTGATACCCGAAAATATTCCGAAATGCACGGTTACATAGGTCGAATCGGCGAACTTTTTCCGAAGTTTTTAGTTTAAAAATTAATATCCGGTCGTTGGTGTTTGTTTGCACTTTTCGTGGGAGTCGGAATTCGCTGTATTGTTTTTGGCTGAACCGCTGAAGGCTGGCGTCTGTTTTGTTACGTGTAATCAACTTGTTTATTTACCGCCATAGCTCGATCAGCTGACCGGAATACCATATTACTCGTACTTAAGTGTAGTTTTTTTGCGAGAATGGTTTTTGTTAAGTTTTATAATTAGATGAGATCAGTCTTTTTTGTTACCAATATGGCTTGTTTACGTAAATAACACTTGACATGTAAGGTCACTAGAATAAAAATGGAATTTATGAAATTTTGTACCTAAATAAAATGCATATTGACGTTTATTTTTTTAAATGCGAGGTCGTCACCTGCGTCGTTGACACCTCTATCCGCAGTGTAGTTATTTGTATACAGTTTATTTTGAGACAGCTATATTTAGTTTTTATTTATATAAGATACAGGAAATCATCTGTAGCACAATCTGTAGGCAGATCTAGAATAGAACGCACTCATGCCTATTGCGTTCATGACTTCACTTGTCATTTGTTTGGCGTGAGCCCAAATCTCATAAAGATTATGCAAAGATATTGTTTGACTAATAAATGCTATTTTTCAAGTGAATGAGATGAAAAGTGTGCTTTTACTTTGTACAGACGTCAGCACATCAGATTTTTATTATACTGCAAAATAGTAACTATTACAAGTGCAATAAGATGCTACTGATATTTTACCTTGATGTACCGTTTTATCCAAACATTAGCTTTTCTTCACGTAATAAATGAGAAAAAGGTGAAATGTGGACATTGAAAAATGAATCCTAATCTTAGGTTTATAAAATACTTGGATAATGTTAATATATTTGTTTATTCAAGTTTTACAGTTGGTTTACTGATATTGTATTTTATATTTTGATGTTTTCGAAGGGTCGTTAGAAAGGTAATGGGCCATCACTTTTACGCGTCATGGGAAAACACCTGAAGGTTTTCGTAATTTATTAACTAAGTAATAAGTTTATGATAAATTATACTAATTCTACTGTTCATCATCGAATATTTCGTGTTACAAAGAGCTTTATGCTTTATTAAGTATTTTTTATTTTTACTGCTCCTATACCCTCATTATTCTGTTATCACTAGGGAGAAGATTTTTGCGTCAGAAAAAGTGCGCGACGCGACCAAATATCATTTTTATTTTAGTCTTGACGGTTATGACTTTGACCTATTTTCCTGGACGTAGGCCACAATGATAAGAGAATGTGATACAAGAACAAAAATAAACTACGAAAAAGACACAAAAACAAAATCAAGTCTTTTAGACGGTTATTAATTAGAGGAACTACAAATAAGGCAGTCTACAGACGATGCAGCATAGCAAACGATTGAAACTGCGGTTTCAGCTATCTTAGAACCAAATGACGCGTTCCTTCGCGTCTGCAGTAGGCATTAGTAGCACCATTAATTCTAACTGTGTGCTAATTACTTATTCTCGTTCTAGGAGTAGGAACTCCAGTTCTAGGAATAGCTATGAGAATTTCTAAAGAGTGAAAAGAAATGTCTAAGTATTACCAGATTATTATTAAATAAGACTAACTGTTAATTTGTATTGGAAATTTATTTATTTTTCATAAATGAATTTATCAAAATTCAGAATAGTTCGTATTGTAATTGAAAGTATCGTAATTTGGAAAAACAATAGGTATACATTCGGAAAAAATATAAGTTTTCATGCTTCAACCTGATCACAGGACACGATCACCTGAAATGATGCAATTCATAGTTGATACCGTGTCCGTGTTTTATAAATAAAATAACTACTAGGATTACAGTGTTATAAAAAATACTTCGAGTACAAATAGGGACATAAACTAAGTTAAGAAGGACATAAACTAAGTTACGTAGTTGACGGAAACAGCGAATACGTTATCATTGAGGGACAGGCAGGCTTATGTAACGTGCCCCGTGTATAAGACTAGTAATCCTACAAGTTGTCCAATTAGTCCGGCCCCGGGGAGGCTCCGCTCCGCTCTCCGCTAACTAATCGGCTTCGCAAATTAAAAACGGGACAATTACCCAGACGATGACTAGGGACTTCTGCGTTTGAGGCACTGAGATTTTAAACGACATTTTTATCGAATTAATTATCCGTAATTAATCAGACTTTGTTCTATCTACGACCAAGAACTTATAATGAGCAGTATTTAAAATTTCAAAGTTGAAATACGTCATTAAACTTATCGATTCCCAAAAACAAAGTCCTTTTTGTGAGGATTCATCTTAGAATATAGCTTCCAATATTTAATATACTTTTTTCGCTGTATAAGATTAGTCAAAAGATAACGCCAAAACGTAATAATTCCATGAACCTATTTGGTGCTTCTGAACGGGCAACCAATGTAAACAAAACTGTTGACTCTGGCAAAATACAAAAACAAAATGTCTCCATCATTTTCGCCGTAGAATATCTATGCTTTCATTGTGCTGAGCTGGGGATATCAGTTTACAAAGGAGAAGTCCTTCAGTGCCCATTAGGCGTGTCCAATCGATATGTGACGCGACGACGCCCCGTACTTATCATATTAAATGTTCTACGTAAATTGGGGGCCACTAAAACATTACTTTTTCCAAACAATTATAGAGTTTTTCGTCGGAAAGTTACGTGGGTCCCGGATGGCAAATAAATAGCGGTTCGAGCTTAGTTCTATTATTTTTTGCTCAAGCCAAAAAATAGGGAAGTAAGAGGCCAACGGATCTGCCCAGACTTGTGAATGGCTGAATTACTTACGTGATACCTTCATCAAGGGGGAGAGAAAACGAGCAAAGTGCGGAAAAAGGATCAAATAAGATTAGAACGTCTCACCACGCTATCAACTGCTGCTGTTCTGCTATTTGTGGTTAGAGCAGACTTTATATAAATTTTACCAAGCAGATGCGCTTTTATTCGCAATGATGAATAAATTCACCACTTATGCCCTGCATTTGGTCCCCAAATCAAGCGACATGTTGTGGAACATCATCATGACGCTTTACAACTACGTGGAATGTTCGAGAAACCCCTTGTGTATTGCCCGATTTTGCCCTATGTGACAGGAAGGTTGGGTTTTGTCCACTCACATTAATGTGGGTATAAGATATTTTTGGACCAAATAAGGGACAAACAAAAGTTTCTATTTTCGGTAAAAAAAATACTCAATACCTCACTTTTGTAACAGTGAAATGGAAATGATATTCTAAAATTCATGTTGAATATCTGATAAATTGCAAAACGTTCTAGCTAGTCGCAGGTTATATTAATTCAGACAGAATGAATTTTACTAAATGATTCAGTAAAATTTTTGTGCGCAATCAAAAATTATATTTTGAAGGTAACTTGATGGTGGCTGAGACTAATATTTATGTCTGAATTACGCTTGTATAAATATTTATTAGGGCCCTTACGTAGAAGCCTTAAGTAGAGTGCGCTAATCCATCTGTTCACCACTATGCTAAGCGCCAATGTTTGCCAAATGGCGTAACGACAAAGGTCATAGTTGACTACAAACATTATTGTAATGGCACGTAATCGGGAATCCTGGGAGACGTCTCTGCCTGGTGGTAATAGAAAATGTCATTTAGGATCTCCATGGCAACACAATGTTACGTTCAGGTACTTTTAAGAAAAAACGTTACGTATAAGTTAGACTCTTAAAACCGTCGAATAAGTTAGGGTTAAGTTATGTATGGAGTGTATAGGTTATTTTTCTAAGGCAAATAGATTCGAAGAATTATGTTACTCGTATAATATAAATTGCTTGTTTATAACAGCGACCTATATTCATGATTCATGAATAAATTGATGGTTCATCAATAAACATTAATTTTCTTTCCAGCAAAATGTTACTCATTGTCAAGAATGTTTATTGTCTATCAAAACTTATTCATTAGGTTTTATGAATGATTTCCGATAATTTTCATTAAAACTTATTTATAAGTACAGTAGTAAATACAATGCATTTACAAAAAAAAAATCATTTTAAATGTAGAGCCTGTTTAAAGCGGTCGTTGAGTAAGCAGGCAATTGAAAAGTATTTAAACTATTTAAATGTACCGTTTACACGTTTAAAACGTAATTAGTCGGGAAGAACGTAAAATATCCAACCCTTTCACTGCTAAGCGTAAACGTGGAATGTGAGAAAATATTTACGTTAATTAAAATGTGATTGCATTCTGCTACTTTGTTGACAATCCATTATGATCGGGCAGAAGGGTATACTGGACAAATATTTCGTGTTTGGAATTTTATACCAATGTTTTTGTACGAGTATATGAAAATTGGAAACGAATTGGTATTGGCGGTTTTGGAGATAACTGAATCTAGTGCTTGCGTTATAAATGGACAGTCGAAACAAGAACGGAAGTTTGGACTTTGTGGCGTTATTGGGGACAGGTCGAAAATATGACCGATTAAAAAAAAGTATTTAAATATCCGTTGACTGGTAGTACCCATAGTACAAGCTTTGCTTAGTTTGGGACTAGAAGGCGCAGTATAAAATGTCCAAGGATATTTTTGACTTATTATTCACAAGAAAAGTAAGGACTTTAGGTGCCATAAGCGGTGACAAAGTATAATTTTTATTATTATTTCTAAGCCTTTAACATTAATATACTCGTAAATCACGATTTTAATATCCATTGGCGTGTACATTTTTATTGTTATCTACCCACACATGCAATAAATATGTGAAAAGATTTTCCGTCTCGCAGAATCTATTAAGTAAAGGCAATGAACGAAATTCTTTTGTGAAGATTTTGGGAAGATGGTAAAACTGATTGCGCCCGCTTCGGAGCGTTTTATTATTTTCAACCGACTTCAAAAAAGGAGGAGGTTCTCAATTCGACCCGTATGTTTTTTTTTTTCTATGTTTGTTACGCGATAACTCCGCCAATTTATGAACCGATTTGAACAAATCTTTTTTCGGCGTATAGGTAATACCTTAAGGGTGGTCCCATTTAAATTTAATAATAGAAAAAACAACCCCCAAGGGTGGAAAATTGGGGATGAACTTTTTTATACGCAATATCTCCGCCGATTATAAATCAATTTGAACGATTATTTTTTTGTTGATTAGGTATTATCAAAAGGGTGGTTTCATGCGATTTGAAGAACATATTTCATCCCCAAGGGTGGAAAATTGGAGATGAACTTTTTTATACGCAATATTTTTAATTTTTAGTTTTTTTTTGTGTTCACGCATTTGAAGTCGGTTTTATTTTTTTAAAAAGTTAATTATGTATTGGAAAATAGTTATGAGCCATCTTTGCTGTGGTATTTTGTTTTAGTCAAGAACTACATTCCGTAACTTTGGGTAGGTAGGTACAGACTACACATTAGACTATTTTTTTTGCAAAAGCGCCCCTATTTTGCATAATGTGATGTGGTCTGTATTAATTAGTAATTTAAAAAAATTGTTTAAAAGAAGAAAAAACTTTACTGTGTCGTTGCTATGGGTTAAAACGAGGTGGTAACGTGTGTCAGTGACGCCATGCCATGCTCATTTCCATGTGATAAGCTATTATTCCAGCAGGTATTATGCTCAAATGGCTCTACTTACGAGCTGTTATACTCGTAGTAGACACTGAGCATCGTAACGAGCTAAGTGCGTGTTGGATGTGTTCTGTTGTTTGCTCGGGTATTTTTCATGGAGTTTTATTACGCTATTAATTTGTCATGTCGTGAACAACATGTCAAGTTTCTTTATCTTAATTGAACATACAAACGGCCTTACTTAGTTTGCGTATACATATTATAGATCAAGCTAAACAGAGTGGCATCTTCATAATTTATCAGTTACTAAGTATTTTGTAACAAAATCAAAAATATACAGCGTGGACAAACTGTGGCTCATCTGTGGTACTAAATGTGGTACTAAGCTTGAATTTATTCTCTAATCTATTCTGTAAGCTCGTAAAGCATTTTTTTTAAAGATAATTAGTAATTTGTTATTACACAAATTACTAATAGTCCCGTTAGCCCCTTACTAAGCTAAAATGCTTGTATCACGAGTGAGCTCACCACACATTTTCAGGATCACTAACCAGTTTTTCGATATCTTGTATAGTTTAGAAATAATCGAATGAGATCACTTATCGTTTTCACCCTGTATACTCGTACTCGATGATGTGCTGTCTGTACAAGTTATATTCGTTTTCCTTTTGCTTTTTCAAGCGCGGATGAGCTGCCGTATGTTAATCTGACATCAATTGATGTCATTAATTGCCCAGACACGTCTCCCGCATTACGCGACGCCCAGAAAGGGAATGACATCATGGCGGCAGGAAGTCTGCAGTTCTTGATCCTTTTAGAGTAAGCGCATATCAGCTGATGGGATTGTCTGCGTGGTCCTACTGTCTGAGCCGTTGCGTTCATCCGACAAATAACGGGAATGTTCAAGTTTTACTAGAGTGAAGAAGGGTTCTGTTTATGTTTCATCGTTTTACATAAGCTACAGATGACACAAATATTATAAAGAGGAAAAATTTGATTGTTTATTTGAATTGAATAGGCAAGGCACTGATTTTAAAAATTTTTTCATTATTAGAATGTTACAATAGCCCTGTAGGCGTATTTTCTAGTATAAGTGAGCTAGTTTTTAGTATAAATCTTTGGTATCTGAGTTTATCTAGACCAAAAGTACCTACTGGTCATCGTATATAAAATCGATATTTTATTTCCATGTAACTTTTTCTTAATAACTTTTAAGTCATTGAACGCCGAGACGCTAGACACAATGGAAATTGTATTGTTCGAGGCTCACCGGTGAGCCGCGTGGCGTCCAACATGTAACACGAAAAATGCTTTTTGACCCAGGAAACATCCCTATTACAAACGTTTCACGGAACCCTAAAGAGGACTGGACTGACTCCCAGACGGCGTGATATTACAAACCTCGGCCACAATGGTGCTTTCCGTTGTTCATTAATCGTCTAGACCAGACCCTAGGCGTAGCCTGTCTAGGTCCCAGCCTGCGCTAAATTGCTAAGTTTATTCGACTTTCGCATGTTTCAGTGCAGTTTTTTTAAATTAAGTCTAGATTTTTCCGACTAGGATAGGCGTAGGTACTCGCAATGTTTGGGAGGGTGTTTATTACTGTGGTTGATTCAAACGTATTTTCGTAGTCGTACGACTTACTACGTTTGAGTATTACTCTTAGCTTTTCTGAAAGAAATTACTTCCTGCGGATACAGCAGTCTGAATTCAATGATTGTCACTATTGTGTAGTATGTATGTATAGGTATAAAATGAAATACGAACTATCTGTATGTGATTCCAGTTACCGTAACTTTGTTCTTAAATAATAATTAATAACTGCGTGTTTCAGCGATGATGTGTCCTGATATAAATAGGCATGATTAGCTATGGGATGGAAGTTAAAAAAAATGTATGGTTATATTTGTCACTGATGTATGAGTATGATGTTATTCTCATAGGCTCATGCTAATTACAAGAATAAATACTAAAGAACTTTAATAAATCCAGTGGTTGCTGGTGGTAAAGTGTTGTTTTGTATTTTTTGAATTTACATATAGCATACCGCTAAACTTGCATATAACAGATATATTTAAAGGAGTAGTAATCTTATATAAATTACTCCTTAACAACTTTCACGGCAATTAAAAAAAAAATCAGATGAAACTGCTGAAACTTTTTTCTTATAGCCTTCTTTCTTATAGAAATTCAAATATGTATTTCAGCAAGTATTGTAGAGCTTTTATTGCTTATAATTATTCAGTTCTATTCAAGATTCAAGGCATACTACACATTTGTTGCGGGCACCAGTAAACATCGCACTGATTAATGCAAATGGAATCAACTGATTATGTTTCTGGAGCAGCAACAAAGTTATGTGCACATCTTACAGTGAAACTCAATTTATTGTTTCTTGTTCAGAATATGAAATGGGGCTTTAGTTTCAAAACGGAGTAATCTTTGAAATTAATTAACGTGAACTGGTGAATATTGGAAGTACGTAATTGCTTTGTTAGGTTTATTTCAGGATGTAACATTTCAGCAACAGAAATTATGTATGTACTCGTATTTAGGTATTATTTGATAAGTGGAAGCGGAATTTAATACGGAGATGCGTAACTAATTGAATTAATAATAATTATAACCTAGTAGCAGCCAGAATCATCCATCAGCAACTTGCTCTTCAGTACGGCCTTCTTGAATCTAAGTCGCCATATTACCAGTACCAGCCGGTGCCAGTTTTTGAAAATGGTCATGCATTGCTCTATTGGGATCGGTCTATCATCACAGACAGGACTATTGTCTGTAATAAACCTGATATTGTGGTGGTTGATCGATCCCAACGTCGGGCAGTGCTCGTTGACATCACCATCCCGCATGACGAAAACCTCGTGAAGGCCGAGAAGGAAAAACAAAGCAAATACCTTGACTTGGCCCACGAGGTGACCGCCATGTGGGATGTTGACTCGACGATCATTGTCTCGATAGTTGTCTCGGCAAACGGGCTAATAGCGAAGAGCTTCGACCAACATCTAAAGAAGCTCTCGCTAGATGGTTGGCTCAAGGGTCAGATTCAAAAGGCGGTGATCCTCAGCACGGCACGCATTGTCCGGAGGTTCCTCAGCCTGTGACCCTGACCACCGGTAGCTTGGGCCCTGCTCCGCTACCAGCGGATTAACTATTTTTAAGTTTTTTTTTATAATGTATTTTTTTTTATAATTTACATTGTAAAAAAAAAATAAAAATAAGAAGGAAAATGAATAAAGAGATTATAATAAAATGACAACTAGAAACACGGATAAACATACTTATGCTCACACTTATGCTAGTGTTGAACACATTAATTAATTTTTTCCTAGATTTCAAACCTACAACAGCTGCTGGTACCGTATTGAAACACGCAAACCATTAAAAATAAAGATAGATGTAAGTATATTAAGGCTGAGCTGCACCAACTTCCTACAAACAGGTAACTATAACATTAACCGGTGCTTTTTGTATGGAGTTTGACGTTTGTTAAAGTTAAAGTAAGATGGTGGCGATGGTGCAACCCAGCCTGTATTATATTCCATCTTGAATGAAAGCACGAAACATAATAAGTAGTATAGGTACGATCTTATTCATTCGCGTAATGTGAAAACCGTTTTCCAATACTTACCGTAGGAAGCTTTGAAGCCGTAGAAGTTAATTACACCGTATCAGACTGGCAGTATGTAAATGGTATCGCTTTATAGACACAGCGATCATTAGTGCATGGCAAACAGACGCTAACGAGCCACGGGGACTAGACTAATCTATTTCTAAACCAACCTTTAAAGTTTAGAGTTAGAAATCAATCAAGTCGACGGAATGCAAAAAGAAAAACTCCCCGATTGAATTTCAAATGTAGTTTCGAATCTTCAACTTTGATTCGGTTCGGTTCCAAAGGCTTATAACGGTTTATCTTACTTCTGTAATGGGATATTCCACGATACAAGAACCTTTCTAGAAATAAAGATTTTCTAGGAAACTTTATTCCATTTTTTCCAAGACAAGCTTTGTTACCGAAAGTTAACTCGCGTTCCGCGCTCAAATACTCTGTTTTTTACAAAAGCATAAAACTTTATAACTGTCTCTTTTTTACAATAAATGTACCTACGTAGTTATTCGTAGTCCAATCACAATTGTTTGGAGGTACACGATTCAAGAATGCTGATGTGATGGTGGAGCGAGATTCCGTGTTTGCCAGGACAATATAAATTCTCTGCCGTTGTCACAGGAGCAATGAAAGCCAGGGTTTTTGGCACACAAGTCCAGCGCACAGGGTTGCCAGTACCATGATCGGAGAATAGTTAATTAATAGTTTTGTCAAAAATACTTTCAGTTCTTTCATTCTGTTTTTTTATGCCAAATGACGTCCACTGCTAGACATATACCCCCCCAAGGATTTTGCCTGAATCGCCACGCTTGGCATCTTTCTGTTTATTAAACTGTAGATGTCTCAGGTTTGTGGCAAAAAACAATAAATTGGTCCAAGCAAGTTCTTCAAAAATACGTCTTCTATTTTTGTCTTTAATTAATGTAAAGAGAGAGACTAAAATCTTAATTAAATTAGGTCCATTTTAGTACGATTAAGGCTTTAAGGCTTTTGGTATTCTAACGAGTACGACCTTAGGTATATTAGTTAATTCAGCCAATCACAAAAGTTGAAACTCGCAACAGCTTTTCGACCATCTTTCGACATAAACACTGACACATTTTGCATTTTGTCTAGACGGGCAGGATCGAGTCCATGCTATTGAGTTTGAGTCTAGTTTTGATCAAATCAAGAGTAGGTAACGTTCTTAAAAGGTTAGAAGACAATCTAAGGCCAGCTCCATCTTTTCAGTAGGCAGCCCTGCTAGCATACAGGCGAACAATGATGCGCCACACAATGGCTATGCTATGAGTTAAAGTTCACGCGTCGCCCAAGATAATACTCGGCGGATTTCCACTAATTTAATTTGATATTATTGTATACTAGCGGTAGCCCGCGACTTCGTACGCGTGGATCCCGTTTTACCCCCTTAGGGGTTAATTTTTGCAAAATCCCGTCTTAGTGAGCACCTACTAAAAGGAACCCCCATGCAAAATTTGAGACTCCTAGCACTTGTAGTTTTTGATGAGTGAGTGAGTCAGTCAGTGACCTTTCGCTTTTATAGATTAAGAAAGATTCGTCCCTCCCTCAGGTACCATTTAGTATTATGCGTTAGGTACAATAAAAAACATGAACTTAAAAATAGATTGCTACGAGTAAATTATGTATATGGAAAATCTGGTACTGAAACGAAAATATAAATCTAACTTAAGATGACATATCAAAATATAGACCAAAGTTTATTTATGTGACATATCACTTAGGTACCGTGTATAAACTAGTCTTTTCCATCATGTGGGAGTGGGTTGTTATAATTTTGGCCACAATTTTGATGTCAGATTTTACGAGCTGTCATTGACGTTTTCTATAGCTAAATCGGGACCTAACGGCTTATGGTGTCCTTCGTCTATTATAAACTTATCAATTATAGGAATAATAAACTGACCATCTGGCAGTTACCAAAAATAGATAAAACATTATGAATCGGTAGCATGCATAATTAATGAGAGGGCGATACAAAGTAAGCAAGCCTCATACAGGTAAATATTAGGCTTTGAACATCATCTCGTTGTATTCATGAATATTTATAAATGTATCTACATGAGCTAACATAAATAATGTTAATGCCTCTGTTTCAGCAATAAATAATACATAAATTATTGTATTAAAACGTGTATAGAAGATAGGTACATACAAACAACATATTATTGGACGCAACGCATTTTAACTGACTATTAGGGCTTGTACAGAAATTGCGAATTGGCGCGATGTGAATTCGCAACGCAAAAAACTGGAACACGAATTGCTATCGGGAGTTCGTAGATTTTTACGATGCGACAACACGCATCGCAATTTTGTGTACAAGCCTTTAAATGTTGAAAATGCAATATAGAGTCTTACACTGAATTGGTATAACAATCTCAGCTCCATTGCTATCTTACTCGCGCTTCAAGTTTACTTAGTCTGTCTGTAATATCCAACTAAGCACACTTGTTATTATATTTTCTTAACGTTGCCACCTCCAAGTAAACGATGTTAGTGGGGTAGCCGGTATAGGGTGTAATCTAGGTCTTATTTAACGGATAGTCCCTGAGGGATTACCCAACTCTCGCATGTGGGTAGAAGTTTAGAACTTCGTAGAGATGAAGCGACTTTGAACATTGTTGCGTAAAGTTAGGATGTGGAGGAAACGGATTAATCTTTGGAACCTCGTGGCAGTTATGTACTTATACATCGTAGATGTTACTCTACTTACTTTCCCAATTTACAATGAAAATATGCTTTTAATATCAAAGTAAATGTCAAAATCGTATTTTTGAACGCTACTACTGCCCTTTTACGATGGAAGTTTTTTTAAATGACCACTTTCATTAAAACGATAATTCTAACGGTTATTGTGGATAACGATCTTAGTCATTTAATGTACATAGATACTTACATGGAAATAACTCCTACGCAAACGGTTAAATTTATGTGTACATAAGTAAGGTGATGGTACAAACTGGGAATACAAATATTTATGTATGATGGTGTGGTTTATCGGTTGGTTACATATTACATATGAATGTACATAACGAGTATAAATATGCGTACTTACTTAACGTAAACATTTATTCATTCATTGATAATATATGTTCAGGGTTTATTTATGTTTATCTTTGAATTACTAATAACTAAGCAGTTGTCACAAGTATTACATTGTTTGCTGTAGTGAATACCTTTATCCTTCATCCAACAACCACCGTTTTATCTTATTGTTGGTGACTCTTCCCTCTTTTTTGCAGTACGGTATTTATGTTTAGAACTTACCTGGACATGTGGTCTGGAACCAGAGTCATTTCATCATAATCAAATCATTAAGAAGGTAATTTTGCCTAAACTTCCCACTCTGGTCAAATGGGTTGGAATTGGGAGGTAGAGTTAATTGTACCACTTTTACCATAGTATAATAATAAGTACTTGTACAGAGACTTACAGCGTAATAATAAAATGTGTTTTTACAGTATCCTGTTCGCGGATATCGTGGGGTTCACGGTGCTCGCTTCGCAGTGCAGTGCTCAGGAGTTGGTGCGGCTGCTGAACGAACTCTTCGGCCGATTCGACCAGCTCGCCAACGTAAGATGTTACGCTATTTTTATCTTAACTGCATTGTAATAAAGATATTACGCTATTTTTATTTTATTATTGTAGAACTGCCTGAAATTGTCGATGAAAATAATCACTCAACCACTCTTCCTTCAACGCACGTCCAGGCAAGTGTCAAGGCCATAATATTAACTACTCTACTGACATACTCTGTGTGTAATTGCGATAAAGTAATACTGCGCCCTTTATTACTTCTACTTATCTCTTTACACTGTATTAATTTTGGAAGTTTATACAATTATTCGTCAAAAATTGTATTTGTATATTAACGTGCTACTTACCCAATGTCCTCAAGAAAACTTGTGCAGGAAAATTGTTTTAAACTGAAGCGTATACCTATACATTTGATTCTAATCTTAATCGAGTTATACAAGAACAGATTGTTGTTTAGATTGCCTCTAAATCCGTCTTAAACCAAAGAGAAATCCAAAGCTCGGACACGAACAAATCGAATCAGGCTTTGTCGTAATCCCGAGCAAACGTCGATACAACGCTGTAATCTCCCAAGACATTAGTTAGAACAATAGCGGCTGTATTCGCGACTGTTCTTACAAATAGGTTGAGTTTCCTCTTCAATTTCGTTCCCGTAAGTGCACTCCTGGGCCCGCTTAGAATTGCAGCCGCAAAGTATATTTATATCGTTCCTTTGTTGCGAGAAGTGTTTCTATTCTTTGTTATCTACGGGTTCAAACCTACCTCTAACTTAAGAAATATGTATTTATGTTTGGATTGGCTCCCCATCCTAGTCCAGCAGTGGACGTCTTTTGGTTGAAACGTCAAAATCATAGCATGTTTTGCGAGAGCTGTTTGTGATTAATACGGGTTCAAACCTACCTCTAACTGAATAAATATGTATTAATGTTAGGAGGATTGGCTCCACATCTTTGTCCAGCAGTGGACGTCTTTTGGTTTATCATCATCATCATCATTTCAGCCATTGGACGTCCACTGCTGAACATAGGCCTCCCCCAATGTTTTCCATATTGATCTATTGGTAGCGGCCTGCGTCCAGCGCCTTCATGCTACCTTTATGATGTCGTCGGTCCACCTTGTTGCTGGACGTCCCACGCTTGCTGCCCCGGCCGTCACTTCTGCGTACTATGTACCCTGCCCATTGCCACTTCAGCTTGCTACCGTCCCTCTTTTGGTTAAAACGACAAAGTCATAGCTTTTCGAGAGCTGTTTGTGTTTCCATTATTGCTGATTGCACAGTCCCATTTTTGTACATGAAAACCTGCTAATATTTTTGCTTTTATATGAATGGTGATGAGGTATCATTGATGACTGATGATATTTAATTTTGTCCAGGACAACCACTGCCTCCGCATCAAGATCCTGGGCGACTGTTACTACTGCGTGTCCGGGCTCCCCGAGCCGCGATCCGACCACGCGCGCTGCACCGTCGAGATGGGGCTCGACATGATCGACGCCATCGCGTGAGTACACTAACGGGACTATTTATTTATTTATGTAAACTTAAATCACTACATAGTATAAAACAAAGTCGCTTTCCGCTGTCTGTCCCTGTGTAAGCTTAGATCTTTAAACGGATAACGAACAACGGATTTTGATGCGGTTTTTTTTAATAGATAGAGTGATTCAAGAGGAAGGTATACATATATGTATACTTAGCACCCGTGCGAAGCCGGGGGGATCGCTAGAGCCAAATTTTGAACATAAGGTGAACTTAATGCTTAGTGCATTCTCGACCAGTTTACCTTCAGGTTAAGCAGAAAAAAATCGTTCCCACCGCTGCAACTCTGTAGTCAGGGTCTACAGCTTGACCGCCAAAAAAAACCCAACCCGTGGTCAAGTTTGTCCCGGGGGAAAGTTAACTGTCATTGGACAAGCAACGAAATTAATCAGAAGAACATAGGAGAGTTCGAAGTTAAGGTTAAGGAAAAGGTATTGCGGGACTGATTCCCACCTCGATCCCTACCTTGTTTCCGGGAACAACAGTTAGACGGCCAGCAAAAACTCAACCAGTGAAGGCCAAGTTTGCCCTAGGTTAAACTGCCATGTGTTTTAAATGTCACCGTTGTCGAATAGAAGGAGTTGTATAGTATCTATACGATACGATACCAATAGAACCCGATAGTCTTGTAAAAGGATAACATACCCTTTACAAAATCGTTTCTGAAACTCGCGAACCGTTTCTTGGAGGTAAATATAGGAGCATTCCTTTTCATCGTATTACAGCTTCTACGTTCTGTTGTTGATAAAAATCTTCTAAAATAAACCTCAATGACCTTTGCTGTTCCTTTACTTTCAATTCTAATTATTATTTTATTAAATAGGTACCTATTATAAGATACTTAGTAGATATACATTATGTATGTCGGAATTTATTGCCAATTTTAAGCTCAAGCTTAAGTTTCAAGAATTTATCGATAGGATAGGATCCCCAAACTTTGGGGTTCGACCTTGACAATGATAATAATGATTATTTGGAATTACGTTACTTACAAAATCTCAATAAATTAATAATTTAAATGTCTGTTCAATGAAATATTTCCTGCAACGATAAAAAGCATTATTATGTTTATCATCAATCGTTAAAAATCTGTCAAGCGCAAACATAATTAACAAAGTAAACAATTGTTTGAATTTTTAACCAAAAATTTACCGACCTAAGTTTTTAGAGGGAAGAAAGGTTCTTAAAAAAATTATATTTAAAGCAATTGTGTTTCGCAGAATTCCGTATAAAAGCTCAAACTTAGGACTTTCATCGCGACTGAATAATTTACTTCTTTCAACTTTTCTTAAGCGGCACCGCACCTTGACAACTCTATTAATATACGAATCTCGACAATTTGTTACTTAAAGTTAAATTTAATGTAACAACGGAAGCGGGAGCTTTGAGAGACGTTAATTGAATGTTTTACCCAATTTTCAGCGGTTACAATAAATCCTTTAATTTTGTTCTATACAATATCTTGTGGAGATGGTATAACCTGTACAACCTTATTATACCGCCCGCTGGATTTAATTGGATTTCCTTAGATAGTAACTGAAATACGGAAGAATTATTTCACCAGGCCTTTTGGCCACCGTTACACTGTATAGTGTATTTTTCGAACAAATATAGACGACATGTTTTCATTATTTACTATTTATGTATCAAGGCAAGAACTAGAAAGTACAAAAAATGTTCTCTAAAGTTTTCAATTGCCAAGGGATTCAATTTAAAACAGTTTTACATAAAACACGTTCCTAAACTATTTGTATAGCGTGTGAATAAAAAAACCTTTTTGCTCACGAGCTTCCGCGGAGATGAATTTTTCCACATCAATATTCAAATTGTTTCCACTTTCCTTGTCGTTTCACTGTGAATTTATTTATGTTTTTACGCGCTATAATCCATAAATAATAACAGGGTCCCGGCACGTGTGGAGCGGCGAGCGCGCGCAGCCGAGCGTGCCGCGATACGTGCTTATCGCCATATTGGCTCATCAAAGGAGCAAGGCTAAAATTAAATACCCTCTTTGTGATCATACCTCACAGTCACATCATTATCTACTACTGGAACCACTATAACACTGATAAAAACCCACGCTATTCGATGTCTTTGTCCCGACGCCCGTGGTAGCGCCGTTTGACTTTCATAGCTTGTTAAAACCCAAATTGAATTTGCAAATCAATTTTCCTTCGTCTTCGCCGGCGTCTAGGGATATTTACGTGCGTTTCAGAAATAGCATATCCGCTGATTTATAGCTGGAAATCGTAACTGTCAATGACTATGCTAACATTGTTTGCTGAAGAGTTTTTAACGATGGTGCTAATTTTATATGGCAGAGGATGGAAGTGGTTGTAAATCACGGTGTCAGTTTAATACACGTTTAATTTTATTGACACTTCACTTTGATTACAGTAACTGTTTTTACAGTGTTGTACAGGAAGACGATATTTGTATAAATGATGCAAGTTTAAAACAATATTGACAACCCTATGCACCGTCTTGTGTGGCTCACCCTCTGATAGATGCAAGGTCACTAGGTCCTTAGACGGAATGTAGTGTGGCAACCTTATCTGACCAAGACCAAGGGCTGGGTGGCCGGGTGACAAGTTTTTACTCCTCTAAATTACCGTTATTTTCTCATTCTCATTATACGACGCAAAAATTAGCGCCAGACCGTGAAACAAATGATATTTTTTCCTCATTCCCAAATTAAGAATCGCAATTTCTTTGTCTGGAATACTATTAAATGATTGTTTTATATCGCTCGTGAAGGTCGTTTTATAATTGCCGTTTAATGGTATTGTTTACATGTCCAAAAACCATAAATCTACCGAGTCATGGCCCCAAGTCGTACTAAATTTTAATAACTTTTACTAATCTATAATTAATCAGCGATACGTACCTATTATTATCACAAGCTATCCCAAAGGCATACTTAGGGCGCACCGTAACTAAGTAATACGTTTTTCGTTGGGAATCGTTTCAATTACACATAATTACATAAACACATGTTGCTGGCAGTTTCATTCACCAGCAATCCTCTTTGATACTTATTTTTATTTTTTCTCTTTTGTCTTTTTTAAGTTTTTATGTCATTATCATTTATGGTTTGTACGAGTAGGTTGGCACAAAAAGTCGTTTTTCCTTTTTCTTCAAAAGCATATAATTTACCACTACAGTATCAGAATACAGCCCGCAATGGGTACTAAATAACAACAAGTTCGTAAAGTTTTCCATGATTAAAATGAAGATAAGCTCGGTTCAGAAAATAACGAGATAGTTGTATAACGGCGTTGTAAGAGGAGTCGGGACAACCAACACCGGCCGCCGACCGCAGGCGCCCCGAGCTGAGTTGAGGTTGCAAGCGATCGGGTTGATTCAATTTCGCGATAATCAGGTTAATATCGTATTAAAATGTAGATAATTTGATGTCATCTCGATAAGTGTTAAATCAGATTTAGTAACCAGTGAGGGTTTATTCCGTTTATGGACAATGTATGGAAAACGAACACTGTTCTTTCCTTAGTCGCCACTTCAAGAATGTATAACATCTTTCGTTAGTTGTATAAGTTGCCATTAGGTTGGTCTACTAGACTGATATAAATTTAGATAAATACATAGGTAATTAAAAGTTATTTAGTATCGCCTATCAACAATAATTAACAACACTAAATTAAGGCTGAGTTGCACCACCAAACTTTGACCGTAACTTTCGATAACCGGCGTATTTTGTATGAAGTTTGACAGATTTTTGACGTCTATACTTAACAGTCAAAGTAAGATGTTGCAACCCAGCCTATAAAGAGTATGCCCTTAGTTCGTTTACACGGTTCTGATGCTTTCCCATTAGCACGAGTTTAAAACGACTAACAATTAAAATGCGATCCATAATAAATTGATGCTTTAATTTGGGCATTCAGATATTTCAGAAAATATCAAAGTCAAGTCAAATTAGCTATTATGCGCATTGACTTAGAGCACATTTAGTTCAATACCTATTTTGGGTTACCAATCATGAGATTATAACGAGCTTTAACTAAGATAACAAGCACGACCGTTTTTGCTCAATTTACCGTAAAGTTTTGATTCGATCTAGTTAGGTACAACTTAATTTTAAAGCGATTAGCGATGGGCCAATGTTGTCTTTGGTAAAAAGCAAACTGAAAACTTTTCCTATTTTCCAAACCCATTTAAACATGCGAACTCGTGGTGTGAAGAGTTAATGTATGCTGTCGAATCGCTCTTGACGTAGGTTCTTTTTGTATGCGTTTTTAATGTATTGGTTTAGGTATCCGAAAAAAATGCTATGCTGCTTAACTGCTCATTGAAATATGATTGTTGCCAACTTATTAAAAATTCAGGGATGTAATGAAGGTTTGACATTCGATTTGTAAACGACGTAAGTACACACCATAATTATGTTAGTTACTATTTTTAAGTGTATTATCAAGTTTGAGCAACACTGAAAACCTTTTACTGCCCGAAAAATTGCGTTCATTTGGTCGTTTTTCCATTAAAAAAAAATCATAGAGGCGTTTTTCACATCTCTTTTCTATACCTAAACTTCTACTAAAGCTACGGTATGAGTATAGATTACTACTTTCTCCCGTTATGCTTATATCGTAGGCGCAATGAAAGAAAAATGCTTTCCATAATCAATAAATTTTCTAAAACAAGATGAAACTTAAAAGCACTATGCATGAACATGAATTTTATTGAAATAAAATGATAATGTAATCGCTACGGGAAAATGACAAGACACTAAAACGTGTTATTTATTTCCCGGCACCACTCGACTTCAATTTATCTTGGAAAGGCGTCGGGATATGACTGCGCTGTAATATTCTCGGAAAGCTTTTCTCGTCTCCTTTGTAATTTTACAATAATATACATCTTGAAATAGGTACGTAATAAATTTAGGGACGACGGTAGTAACTAAAGATGCCACATAATAATTAACGAACTGCGTCAAAGAATGCTGTGATCACGAAACTATTTCAACTAGCTACTGATTTACAATCAGTGGTATTCCATAATTTACTGTCAGTGTAACGAAATTCCAATCTTTTCTTCATGAAAAGTGATGTATCAAAAATCCAGCTTTATGTATGCGATCATTCACCGCGTCGGCGGCCGTCAGAATAGAAAATTAATTCTGAAGTGGCGCCTTCGAGATGGATTCACAGTCTCCCGTCTCCGCCGCGATTCTCAATAACTTTTGAACTATGCTTTGTTTACAAAAACTTTTCAAAACGACTCAGCTGTCAACACAGTGCGTCATTCCGCGAGGTTTATTTAAGAATAGATACTCGTACGTTCCATAAGATTACTCGATCTTGACCCAAATTATGTTCCCAGAAATTGATTTACGACTTTAACAATGAAGATGTTAGTACATACATGACTGTAACTCATTGTTGGAAGTATGTTCATTTGTCATTTTAATAAAGAGTACCATAACTGCGTTTACTGAGTGCCATAAATAGTGTCGCGACAGTTCGCAAATACGAACTTGGCACAATATTAGTGTGCTCGCGTCTATACAAGGGCCCAATATTGCGGAAAAACGACCGATGGCTGCTTTCGGAGGCAATCTCTAGCACCACTAGTTCAACTTTCAGGGTTGTCTGCGTAATAAATCCTGGGTTCTAGACATTTGACCCGCTTTGCTCAATGGCCGGTGTTTAAATTACGAAAAAACGTGCGTGACCAAAAAAACATTTGGGTAGGAATAGGAAGATTTATGTATAAATTCATATAACGCTTTTTCAGGTTTGATAATACAAGAATTTAAAAAAAAATCAGTTTAATGCTGAGTAAAATCCGATGGATAAATTCAATGTTAGTGCGATACCAGTACGCTTAGCCAATTATGGGCCACGAATACATTGAAACTGTCTGTCAGACCAATTATTTTCAGGCCAAACAGTAACTAGTGGACATTAAACGCAATTTATATGCAAATGCCAGCTAACAGCCCTATCCGCTGGTGGCAGTAGGCGCTGTAGGCAGCCACCAGTGTACACTGTAGTACACTATTGGCAGCCAATATAGGTGCATGTTCAAACACGGGATATGTTGACAGAGACTCGCGGCCGCTTGTCAATACAATCGGCCATAAAATGGCACGCTCCCTGGTGCACTGTGTGCATATCATGTTTGGCTAATGTTGTGTTCGGGCACTTGGGGGCGTAGTGTGAGTATACATCAAACGTATTCGATATCGAGTGCGTCAAAAAATCTATGAAGATTTTAGTTCTTGAAAGCATCCACTAGAGGCGCTGTACAATCCGTCATACATTTAGGCTGAGTTGCACCACCTAACTTTAACGGTAACTATGCCGGTGCTTTTTGTATGGAGTTTGACAGATTTTTGACGTTTGTCAAAGTCAAAGTACTCAGCCTTAATGTAATTTTTTTATACAGTCGATATCGAATACGATTGATGTAAACTCACACTAAGCCCCCTGTCTGCGGTGTGTTACAGTCAATAGTACATAAATATCCATGTTTGTTGCAAATAGCGTGTTAAGCTTGATGTGCTGTTATGCATTATGCGATGACATGAAAGCTTTCTTAGTTTCTTCTTCGTGATAGGTTCGATCTTCGACTCATGTAGCGTCATATGCCAAATGAGTCAAGTTCATATAGTCCAGAACGAGTTTATACCAAGTATATGCCTCATACCTTCAGATTGTGTATGCCTTAATTCTACTTGGCTAGCTAGACGATAAAAACCAAAAAATAAGATCTTAGGTATAATAGAAAAGGAAATCTTGAATATAATTTTATTTTTATTAAAGGGATTTCTTTAAATCTTTAATACGCCTCAGTGAAGCGTTAAGCGTATGTGATCTATCATGGAGCAAGCTTACCCAGACGACGCCTATTCATTCGTATCTTCAAGGCCTCACTAAATAATACCAAAAGATGATCATTTCACCCTTGAATTTATCTATGGTAGGTACTTATGATAAATAGAGGTGTAACCTCTTATTTTAAAAGTTTATCTATGTACTAATAAACGTTTTATTTATGTAAAAATAATAATATGTTTCCGCTTTAGAAATTTTCGTGTTGTGACATACAAGAGCTGTAAGTTAGATTGATGAGTTCAATTAATAGGCGTCCAAAAAGTTCTAAAATAGTCTGAAGTTACTTTGTCTTGTTTTGTTTTGACGCGTACATTAATTTACGAGTTCATTAGACACGACCGTTGAATTTCAGAGACATTAAAATGTCGTAGTTTGTTAAGAGTATGATGTTCAAGATGGGTCACGATCCTAAATACTGATGGAATGAAGTTAGATCTAATGAGTCAAACAATCAAGATAATTTAAAATACCTATGACATAATTAAAAGTGCCTATTGATGTCCGTCGGGGCAGAGCAATTCTTTAGTAGATTAGCGACCACGGACCAAAAAAAGTAGTGTATGTAGGTAGGTAGGCCTTTCCATACGGTAGACCGATGCAGCGATGATCTGGTGATGAATGCAGGTAGCGCAAGACGGCAGGACTATATGGTTGTAGTGAATGAGCGAAACAACAGTAATGTAAACTAATCTTGCTGCTCATATTAACCCAGGTGCTGTGTTCGCTTTTTATCTTCGTTCATATTAACCCAGAAGCTGTGTCCCAAGCGCTAAGCATTTAATAAATTGTTATTATCACTATCGACTACGCAAACCATTCATATCTGGAGTGCTGGCTAGGTCGTTATCTGCCCGATTACAGTGACTGCAATTAATTTACAATGTCCGTCTAAATATCAATGTTTATTTACGTCCGACAGTGACTCTTCTCGGAATTCCGCAAGTTCCGTGTATTCGGCATAATTTATAAACGTCGGTCAAGATTGCCAAGTCCACTTTAACATATCGCGATAAAACGCCGGACGGGCGGTTACAGCGCGTTTCACTCAACCTTCTTACATTTGTCATTAAGCAGTAGGTGTACTCGTAGGTAGCCACTTGTTTTAATTTACGTCCACCATACATAGGTAATTAGATTCGCATAATTATAAATAATCCAATCCAACTTCAACTTCAATCCCAGGCTATCTATCTATCAACGATATGAAATGCATTTATATTTGGTACGAAATAAAGATTTTGGTTTATTTGGAGCACCCGCATGTGATAGACTCTGGGACAAACTCAAATCCGGCGAAGCGAAGACGGCGGAAAAAGCTAGTTCATAAATGTTTAAAGTCTGTCGATCAATAAATACCTAAATCGAGGGATTTTAATAGTATAATAATAATCCACTCGTTTCAGACAAGATATCCCCAGGGGGAAAGCTCTTCACAAATGATGCTCTGACTTTCAGAACTCCGAAACCTTTTCTGATCTTATTAAGTTCGCGGAACTAAATAAAACTAGATGATTAAAACCTTTTTGTTTTCAAAAGTTACTTTATTGTCTATTTGGTTTGCCGAGCAATTCGAGACGGTTTTCAGTAAATTCCAGTCCAATTTTAAACTTTTGCACAAAACTCTTATTTGAAGCCTACAACAAAAGTGTCTACTTCTCAAAAGTTCGCAGTCGTTTAGCCTGAACTTTGACTAAAGTTGTGACTTACAAGCAATTCAGCGACTTCGGGCTTTGTTATTTTTCTAGAACATTGTGTCTAGTTGTTAAATATAACCAGCTTTTAAACTTTTTTCATGAATGTTTGAATGAAACCGGCTGATGTTTTCTTTTGGTATTACAGTAAAACCCTACCTTTCAGTAAAAGCCCAAAAACGAGACTATGTTTGGATTTCTAGAAAAGGTAAGACAATTTTGAATTCTGCAAATTCGTCGATTTTCATAACGCTAAAAAAATAAAACGCTTTCAAATATGTAAATCCGAACCTGGCTACGTTGAATAGGCTGATATTGCCTACCCGCCAATATGTTAAGGTTATGTTAACAAAGCGTGTAACCTAAAGCCTATGAATACAGCATTAGTGTGATTATTTTGCGTTTGTTTTACGATAAGTGAGCAAAGGCGTTCTATCAAACGCTACGTCAGCTGCCTCCTTCCGGGCGGGCGGTGACCCGTGATTTGTATTCTGTCTGTAACCTACTCCGTAACGCGATTTACGTATTTTCGACTCTGTCTATCGCACTGGCACGTGGCTGGAACTAGTATAGAGCGATAGGGATATAAAAGAGCCGAAAATACGAACTCTTGTTTGCGGAGTAGCCCCCAGGGCGGCCCCGATAGTGACAGGAATGGGAAGGGTTGACGGGACAGACAAATAATGTAACTAGATGTTTGCTCGGTAAGTTGTCATTTGATATCGATTTATAGGTACTGATTATATTATGTGTAGGTCTGGTTAGGGGTTCTGTATATGATCAAACTTTTGTTGCTAATGACCCAACATTTTTCACCTTTTTAAATTCATTTTGTTTGCCATAATGTTTGAACATTTTAAAAGCTCTGCACAACAATAGAAGCTCTCCTGGGAGCACGGAAAGCGTCTTAGCGTCAGACTTGACACCGGAGGCACGGTGTTATAAAGTTTTTAGATGCCTGAAATACTTCTGACATAATACGCTGCTCTACGTATATGTTTTAGAAGTCACCTGTTCATCCAGGATCTAGTTTAGGAGCTTCTTATTCTTGAAGTTACTATACATAAAATAATTTTCAGACCACCTTATTATGCGTAACAGTGACCGTTTTGTTGGAATTTCTTGATGGCAGTTGACTGACGATCATGAGTGTTGATCGTATAAAAGGAGCTTTCTTCGTTATCAGCCGTCGGTTCATCGTGCTACGGTATTTCTATTACTTCCTACATTGTATTACTTATGGTTGATAAAATAGAAACTAAACCGCACCTAATTATACCCAGTCATTAGTGACGTTGCAGCCAATAGGTTCGCAATTAAATAACAGCCGACAACGTTGCGGTGAAGATCCACGTTTCCAATGTGTCGGGAGCACAACAATAGCAAATTAACATATCGTAATTGTGTTAGGCGCCCTCGGATTAACTTCCCATCTGCCTACGCAACTCGCTCGGATTATAATTCAATTTCGCTGGCACTATTGCCTATATAACGGAGCAAGTTAAGTAAGACGTAGGTCTTATGTCTTTATTAGTGGTAAATCCAAGAGATAATCAGTGGGGAGACCGAGGTGAGTTGTAACAGAAGAGAGTTGTGACATTGTCGATTTTTGGAAACATATTAACTATCAGCTCAACACTCAACAATAACGCAACAGCGCGCTTTTGGTAGTTCGAGACTTGAACTAAAAACGCCCCTGTTACGACCTCGTTAAGTTAATAAGTTCCGAAAAATCGTCAAAGTCACAACTCTCTTCCGTTACAACTCACCTCAGTCTCCCCTAGCAAACTTGGAGGTTGACTATGATTGGATTGTAGTTGTGTCAGATACAGCTTTACGGTGACACAGATATAATTTATGGGCACATAGAATAGGAGTTTACGGCAAAGTTGGGAATAAAGTAAAATTAAACGACTCTTTTTACAACAGTTTCATAGATTTTGTCACGACCACGAGTTTATCTTGTACGTTGTCACTTTGGTGTAAAATGCCTTGAATAGTAACTTTATTTTGCGGATACAACGGCTATAAACAATACCAATAAACAAAGACATATATTACACTAAATAATCTTTTTTCACACTCTCTATTAAAATTTAAAATTATGTAGAAAAAGCCTGTATTTCTTTGCGGAAAGGGGGCGTCCATAAATTACGTGAGACAATTTTGGCCATTTTTCAACCCCCCCGCCCCCCTTGGTGAGATTTGGTGAGATTTTGCCTGACCCCCTCCCCCACCCCCAAATCTCACGTGATATTAAAAAAAATCCGAAATTTAATAGTTTTGGAGTAATATAACTGAGAATCATTTTTTTGTGTGCTTTAACGTTGTTGATAACGAGTGCATCAAAAAGATCTATAAAGTTTAATAAGATTTTAGTTCTTGAAAGTATCTGCTAGGGACGCTGTACAATCATCATACATTTAATGTATGTCATTTTTTACGCAGTCGCTAGCGGATGACGATTGTGTAAAGTCGCACTAAGCCCACTGATTACGAATAGATCCAGAAATTCACGTGTAGTGACAGCGGTTAGTACTAGGGTCACATTGTTTTTTTACAGAAGTACCTAGTCTAATTGTTCCTTTCTACAAAATCACTAATAATCTAGCAAAATCGATTTTGATAAAAAAAGAACTTGTTTTATAATTTTCTTAATTTCGTCATTTATTCTGCATTTTAGTATTCACACATGCAGACGGAAGCATTTTTAGTTGTATTTGTTTAGACTGTATAGAATAAAATGACATTATCATCATACAAATATCATTTTTTAGTCCTGACAAGGAACCCTTAATATAGTTTCGATATGTCTGGCTGTCTGTCTGTCCGAGGTTTTGCTTGGAAACTATTGGCACTAGGGAGCTGTAATTTTGTAGAGGTATGTATATTAATCACGACGACAAAACGGTAGAATAAAATTTTGAAAAAAAAAATTTTTTTAGGGTAGCTCCCCTACATGTAAAGTGGGGATGGTATTTTTTTTCGTCTTCTACCCCATCGTGTGGGTAGGTCTTTTAAAATGGCTTAGGGGTTTCTAAGACCATTTTTCGATTTAGGGATCCGTTTGCAAAATGTTAAAGTTTAAAGTGCCAATTTTTGTCCGATTAGGGCGTTCCCCCCCGCTAAAAACTTTAAAACTATTGGCTTGATACATCTGGAAAAATTCAAGATTATAGTGCTTTTTATGAACTTTCAAGGAAAACTATAGCGGTTAAGATAGATTAGTTAGTTCAAGAGTAACAGTCGTTTTACTCATGTATTATAAAATTTCATATCTAATAAAAATTCCTTAGAAGAAAATATTAAAAGTGACTTTAGATGAAGTAATTGCTTACTTCTGAAATATATTGTGATAACGACGGACAACTAAGGAACCCTACACTGCGCGTGGCACGACACGCACTTGGCCAATTTTTTTTCTTAAGATTTACCCCAGTTTTCTGGCAAACTATTTCTCTATTTCTTGTGGAAAAAAATACGTGATATTTCCCGAGACCCCCCCTCTCCCCCACGTGAGATTTGGTGAGGTTTTTGTTGACCCCCTCCCCCCCCTAAAAGCCTCACGTAATTTATGGACGCCCCCAAAGACAAATAATCACGATGAACAAAATAAACTCTATTTATTAGGCTTTGGTTATGTACCTAATTGAATGTTCTCAATCGACTTCACTAGAGATCCCTTATTCATTTACATAAATTGATTGAAAACTACCTACTCGTATTCAAAACCTTTGTTTGTTTAATTAGACACAAAACCACATCATTCAAAATATTTGAAGTAAATTCTAGACTCAAATAATTTAACTTTTACGCAAGTATTTTGCTAATATCGAATGGTAAATAGAAAATACAAACATTGTTTGGTCTGAAGAGTCTACAAGGTTTCATTATCAAATAAGATCAATAAAAACGTCAGACCTACTTGAATAACAAGGTATTTGTGTCTAAGGAGCGTATTGAGTATTCAATAATGGTATTTGGGTCAGTGTGAATACAATAAAATGCAATGATGCTTACCCTTCATGGACAGCATGTAGCTAATATCGTAAAAGTCTTATTATATTGAAGTACCTATATGATATCGCATTAATTTGTAAGTCATGATCAATAATGTTGTATTATAATTACAACAGAAGAATGTAGAATAAATATTATTTTTGCAAAATGTAATTTATGACCACAAAGTTTCCTGGTTAAGCAGATTTTATTCTAGAAAGATGAAAATGCTACATTTCTTTTTAGCGAAAAGCAAAGCCACAAGATAAATATCTTGCATATAATTTAAGTTGTCGACGAGTGTCATCCGGTAATGAAAAAAGATGGCTCCCGCGCCAACGGAGCTTTATTACTCCAACTTAACCTAAATTGCATAATTTTTCGTTTAAATTCTGACAGTTACACCAATTTATTTCTAGCCAATATAAAATGAAAGCCTCGTTTTGGTTAACCTTTGTGTAACAACGAAATAAGCTGTCTGCCCTTTGTGTGTTGTCTGTGCTTACTGTTGTATGATATTGACATTGCCAGGGTGAAAATTTGTTGTTAAACAAAAGTCACATTTTAATTACTTTGGCAATGAATCCCACACTTTGACATGAGAATTTTTGTTGCTACCCTGTTAAAGTAATCATGCAGCCCCCCTAGACAAAACGCACTTTTTGATCGAATCGAAAATCGAATCCATCAAAACTCCATACAAAAAAGGGGCTTTTCGACCACTTTTCGACTGCTTTGCGATTATAATTTGCACTTTGTCTAGACCCACAGGGAAGCTTATTTTGACATAGCATAAAAAACTTGTTTCAATCAAACCACAACCCACAAGTAGGTCCATAAAAAGTTTTTGATTTACTGTCACTTTCTTTGATACCTTGTACGAAACATGACTTTTCAACGCGCCATCCATTTCAGCGTACGGCTGTAAAAAAGCTGTAAAGCCGAGCTAATTTGTCACCGATAAAGCTGTTGTACTACCGATAATAAACCTCGCTACGCTACTACAAAGGAGATCATAAAACGCAATATTAATTACGCACGGCAGGAGCGCAACAAATGTACAAGGAGTATGGTTATTTTTGGGTTGAAGGCGCCCAGAAAGCTGAAGAGAGGTATTTTCTATCTATTATGGTGTAGATTTGTAAATAATAATAAGATTTAAAAAAAAATCTTGATCATTGAGGAATTTTTCTGCAAAATACAGAAATCTAAAAATAATGTAAACCTACTTACTCGTAATATTTAAAATTCAATGCAAACTCGAGTCGTGATTGGCCTAATTTCAATATTTTATTTCTTCTAGAATACGGTCCTTTGTGTAAGTAATTTACTTTGACTATTCCTCAGCCCAATTGCAAATTAAGCCGCTTAATATTTATCTTAACAGTTCATACTTACTTTTTAATTATTTGTTTGCTTTTAATTACCAATTTAAACAAATAAGGTCTCCCACGCTCATTAACGGATAAACAGGCTCTCGCTCGGCTATTGTCTGTATCTAGGTCTTGCTCCGTGTGACGTCATTAACCCACCTGCCAGCCACGGTTAATTGGAAAATTTCTACTTTTAGGAGTTTACAAGTTGTTGGGTTCTTCAATGGCGTTTTATTGCTTCTACTATTTCTTAGTCCGGAAATAACGCCAGTCGGCAAATTTGACTTTACGTAAATACTGTGCTAAATTGAATCCTTGATTCGATAAATATTGAACGTTCGTCGGAAAAAAACTGTTTGCCCAATCATATCAAGATTTGTGTGGAAATAGATTAATGTCAAAACAGAAATGATGTACGAAATTTCAACTCAATAATCGGTTGGCAAAAAACCCATAATTTAAAGCTCTTGGGTGTGGTAGTGTTGCTCCATAAACTGGTTTTAACAATAGAAATGTCAGCTCTAGGATTAACTTACTTTACTTGACTTTTATGAAAAAAGAGCTAATTCAGATTTGTAACACAATTTCCGTTCCAGTTTTTCTCTAGGTCATTAAATGTTACTGATAAGTTTATATCCGTTTTTGGTGAAATTTTCTTTCAGTTTTTTTTGTGCCGACGCACTATGGAGCGAAATTGAGATTTATGGACATAGCGATTTTTTTCACAATTTCTATTTGAAAAAAATACCTATCGATAGGTTACGTTATTCTGATGAATAAATGCTTCACAAGTTTTTCTCTAAAACCAATAGTTTGACTGGAAAAAAATATTTTCCATTTTCGTTGTATGGAATGAAACATAAAGTGGTCGATTTCGACTAAGCCTTGACAGATCTTGCTTTGAAACTACTTAAGCCTTGTTCTATGGCTTGTTGACTGTAATCCTACGCTATCAGCGCGCATCCAAAGTTGCCCGTTCACAAGTTATGAGGTTCTGAAAAATTAAAAAAAAGTAAGTAAAAGTGACTTTTTTTTTATTCCAAAAAAAAGTCACTTTTACTTACTTTTTTTAAATTTTTCAGAACCTCATAACTTGTGAACGGGCAACTTTGGATGCGCGCTGATAGCGTAGGATTACAGTCAACAAGCCATAGAACAAGGCTTAAGTAGTTTCAAAGCAAGATCTGTCAAGGCTTAGTCGAAATCGACCACTTTATGTTTCATTCCATACAACGAAAATGGAAAATATTTTTTTCCAGTCAAACTATTGGTTTTAGAGAAAAACTTGTGAAGCATTTATTCATCAGAATAACGTAACCTATCGATAGGTATTTTTTTCAAATAGAAATTGTGAAAAAAATCGCTATGTCCATAAATCTCAATTTCGCTCCATAGTGCGACGCTAGTTACAATGTCTAAGCGTGAGTCGTGGTCGTTACTCTGACTTTTACTCTGGTTTGTAGCTGTAACAGGCGCTGGATTTGATAAAAACATAGTTAGATAAAGCCTTGATATTAAACATTGTTTCTAACACGCACAACCTTTTTCGTGTTGCCTTCATTATCTTTGACATCGTCCTATCAAATAATTTGTAGGCAAAATGTGTTAGTTTCTGACTCATTCATTACTTGTTATGTTATTAAGATAGATCATGGTTCAAACACCCACTTGTTAAATCGATAACAGAAATATCATCCAAAGTACGACGTGTAACGTATTACGGTAATTTACAAAATATTGAAACAGCTTTCAACATCAAATAGTATACAATATAATACCGATAGAATTTGATATTTTAACGGTAATCTGAAACTGCGGTCATTAGTTCTAACGGACACTTTATGTAGGACCTTGCCGATTTAATCGGTAATTTTCAGTGGTTAAGTACCTTGTAAAAACTGATTTTTCAGTGCTTACCTATTGTAGGTACTCGTAAATCTGTTTTAGTTTAAATAGTTCTAACGAAAGAAACATTGGGTCGAGGACGTAAGCACTGACAAAAACCAGAATAGTACCGTAAACAAACCAGGTAAAATGCACTGATAGTAGATACCTTATTTTCTGGCGTGGAATAGTTACTTTTGTATATTTTTTCAGTTGGGCGGTCGAGTCATGGTTAAAATGTTTGAATGTAAAGATCTATGTTCCAAATAACTGAGCACTTCGAGATCTGTGTTTTCTTACGGTTAACTTGATTTATATTGCATTTTCAGTTTCTTCGCGTTGCCTTTCGTAATGGTGTTTTCATAAATCTTTTGCTCATTTCCTGAAATATTCGTATGTTATGTTTCCAGCACTAATGTGAAGAATGTTGTTGCTAATAGCTGATGATAGCGTAAACAAAACTTTTCCATGCCATTTAGAGTTGTAGTTATTATTTATTCATATTTAGAAATATTTAATGAACTACTAACGAGAAACCAATCATCACAATTTGTGTCCTCGAATTAAATGAATTAAATTATTCCAGTACATTAACGATATGCAAATTGGTCTTCAAATGAAACAAAATCCATTAGCAAATACAATTGTTCCCATAAAGCGAACGCTGAAATTGAAAATTATTTCACGTGTATGTGCAAAATGCAACGTACAGTCGCAGAATGAAAAGGTTCGTCACCTTAGTGTCGGTTTTCGTTTGCATTAGGTACTGTGTAAGAGTCAAACCTGCCAACATAACAGTGCAAAAAACAGTGCTGCTAACATTTAAATAAATATGACGTTTGCAAACGAATAAGGTTTTGCTTGTTTATTTTTCTATTCCATCAGTGCAATGCAATGATGACATCACCAATTGACAATAGTTTTTTTTATTTAATAGAAATAATAATGGCAGGTTGAACCAACAAGAAGGTTTTAGTATATCAATCATATTTAATCTTCTTGACAAGATAAATGGTCAAACAACTTTGATCTGAATAATTTTGAACTTTACTGACGAACAGTTAAAGATTATTTTCTCTAACTCGAGATTATTCTGTAACATAGTTTCAAAAGGTAATATATGTGCTCGCGATTCGTTGAAGGAATCAATTTGGAAACTGACGAACCTTTTCATTCCGTGACTGTACAATGCAGCTTCGTATTACGTATTTATGTACATCCGTATATCGCCTCTACAGCTGGGGATATCAGTTGCAGTTGGCAGAAATTGGTAGTAAGGATAGGTAAGGATGATAAGGCAATTTTCGAAAGATTATACATAATTCATGCTTTGCTAATACATAATCATACTATCTTTATGACCGAGTTTTCCTTGAAATACACCTAAATTATTGTTTAAAAGCTACATTCATTATTTTCGAAAAAAAAGAAAGAAAAGAAAAACTAAAGTACAGATGTGTGAACAACTGAAAACTGGAATAGTTATTGGGGGTTTTGAATTTATATTGCTTTAAGTATTTTAATGTGAACATAATTTTTCTACTGAAAACTCATAGATAGAGAAAGAGATAAATGTCAGTTACAAGAAATATACGTAGGTAGTGAAAGGCGGTATAATCTAGATGCTAACTCTAAACGTGCTTAGAAAAGATGGAAGATCTTGTATAACCGGTTACGCAACCTAAATAATGTCGATAAAAAGATATTTTCGCAAAAAATAGGCATCCCTAGACATCCAGTCGCTGCCAGCCGGCGGAACGACCCGCCTGGAAGGAATCGAGCCGCAGCGAACGTGCAACTACTTATCAATTGCAAGCTGTTCTCCTATTGCCTCCATATTTTATATTTAGCGAAGTTTTATTTACGTTTCCTTTGGCTGTTTTATTGAGGCCCGCTGTGTTCTAGCAGTCTAGTTAGTAAATGTTTATACGGAGGCGTTAAGGTACTGCGATCGCCTACCTAAACGCCTCCGTATCAATGTCAGGATTTAGGGATTGAGCGGGATCTCCCAATCCATCTTAATTAAAGGAAAAACAGGTTGCCAACCGCGTGCGAATGGAGAAGATCTACAAATCATGACTGATTAAATATCCCTTGAGCTTTTGGATTAGGGCAAATCGTACTAGTTCGCCGGGCTAGTATTATACATATTATCTGTGGCCGGGGGATAGCTTTAATTCGAACTATGTATGTATTTAGGTCTGGCTCACTATTTAATTGCTGTTGATTGACATGAAAAATAAAAAAAATGATTAAAATAAGTTTTCTTCATAGTCTTATGAATGCTAGTATTTTTCTATAATAGATACTTTTTTGCAGTTCCGAAAATTTTGTTATGCGGCCTGTATCGTTCCAAAAAAAAAAAGTATTATCATAAAATGGGCTTAATAGCAACTTTTTCTTAACCAAAGGTGTTGTGATAATCTTCCATGTGGCCAGTATTTTTCAGCCGAAATATTAAAAATAAAACCTTTTTTCCAGTTCCGTGGTAGAAGCAACTGACGTGCAACTGAACATGCGCGTGGGCATCCATACGGGGCGCGTGCTTTGCGGCGTGTTAGGGCTCCGCAAGTGGCAGTACGACGTGTGGTCCAATGACGTCACGCTCGCCAACAACATGGAAGCGGGTGGGGAACCAGGGTACGCTGTTTTGAATAAATTTTTATTTTTTGTCTACGTAAAGGCATCGATGATGCTTTGATTAAATCCGTGATAGTAAATTAGTTTTTTATCTGTAAGACTATATTCAAATAAACTGAATGTGTGATTTTGTTTTTAAAATGTGCCTATATCGATGGGGACATGTCATTGGAATAATTTATTCAAAGAAATTCACTTAGCCAATTAAACTGCTAAAAATTCACTTTTCGACGGCTCATTGAACAGAAAATTAAATAGAAAAAAGTACTTGTTAAGATTTATAATATGACATGGCATGGTCATCTAATGATGCAACATTTTATAATTACAATCAGGTGGAAATTCCCTGGGCAGAAAGACTTTTCTTAACCTTTTATAACGTGTGGATTTCAGTCGAGTGCACATAACGCAAGCGACCCTGGAGTGTCTCGGAGGAGCATACGAGGTGGAGCCAGGCCACGGCTCCAACCGCAACGCGTACCTGCGCGACCACTCAGTGCAGACCTACTTCATCATCCCCCCGCCCCGCCGCAGAAAAGTTAGTCGCAACACCACGCCCCTCTGTAGCAGTCGTGTGAAACCTTGTAAACCCCCCCTCTACTCCGAAGTAGTATTAATCTGACAATATCTAACGTATCAAGCTTAATGCACAAAGTAGATATTCTCAACAGCTTTCTCTTTCCAAAATAAAGATGACGCAGACCCTAAAACGAAGATAGCCATTGAAGTGGTTAAGCCACTTTAGCTGACCCAATTTGCCTGGAAAACGTTTCAGTTGCAGTAATGGGAATTTTATTCACTGTAATTACTTTAAATATCTAAGTTACGTTCCAGATTTAAATCAGGAATATAGCTGTTGAGAAAGCAGTAAGCTCGACCACGACCCACGTCGATGAAGATTTTATTTGACAGGCACTCGAGTTGACGAGGCTACCGTGCCCGTAGGCGTCTAATGTATTTTGTTAATTTTATCATTTCTAGATGTGCCTATCATCAGGCGTCGGGCTCGGCTCAGGATCTCGGCGCAAGCTCTCTTTCAAAAACGTGTCGAACGTTGTCGTTCAGCTGCTCCACTCCATCAAGTTCAACGTCGACGTTCCCTTTTCCAACATGGCCGCCTCGCCACAGGAACTCAAGGCTAACGCCGCGAGGAAGGTACGACCACACTCTAACTCAACAGATGTGTTATCGAATATTTTTCACTTGGGAATGCTTATGCTGAAGGTTGCTCGATATACGACAACCTATAATAATGTATAATATTCGCGATAATTCGTCAACAAATATCAAAATAAAAGATTGTAGCTTTAAGACAATTTAAAGAGCACTTGACGTTTCGCATAGCATACTTGTGTGACATGGCTAAACAGTACAAAGCACATGTCTCGGCTTTTCTTACTTTTCTGAACATTCCGCTCGAGTGATTTTATTTCTCAGTCTGGTTGTCCACTTCCGTCTCGAAAAGGTAAGCTTTCTTTATTTTATTTCGTGAGATCCATTACTTGTGCTGTCCCGTGTTTTAACGTTTTCCATGTCAGTGTTCGTCGATACGTGTCGGTGTAGACTGGAAATACATTGTTATTTTGGCGAGTGTCAATGTTTGAAATGACTGCGTTCGAATGTTCGATGTGCATTTGTTTAAACAAGCCGTTCTAAATATTTTGAATTTGGAAACATTAACACTGGCCGCGAATAGGTGAGCGTCGCCTTCTCGGGGCGAGATGGTGACTGGATGTGGTGTGGCAGGTGCTGGACCTGCGGCGCGCGCTGCACGCGGAGCCGGGCTCGGCGGAGGCGCTGCGGCTGGCGTCGCTGCGCGCGGAAGACGTGAGCGCCGCGCTGGACGCGCCCACCCCCCCCGCGCACCCCGCCTCCGCCCCGCACCACCACACCTTCGACGCCGTCATGCAGCATCACGCCCTCCGCACGCAACCCACGGTCGACACGGCCCGCACGCGCTGTTTATCTGTGCCACGTCACGGACTCCATGACACCTCATCGGTTCAATTGGGCTTCAGTTACAATCATACCATTGGGATTGCCGGATCATAGGTTCCATCGCTGCTGCTTATAGGCGATTCATTACCATCATCACTGAAACCGGCTTAGTAAATACCAAACAATTATTCAAAATATCCAAAAGATCGTGACACTGCACAGATAAAACAGTATTTACGTGCGCGATAGTTTATAAGAGCTTACACACAGTTTTTATATTAATTAGCGTGTTTTATTAATCTGTGTGCGAGTTCTAATTGCACTCTAGGGCTGATATAGAATATGGTTCGCAACTAGGTCTAGTTTTAGGCGCCGAACGAAACCATATTGCTACTTCGCCCGTGTTATGATTTTGGCTTCAGAAAACTTATGAATGATGATACGCAACGACTGCGATGCCGAGCATTAAGAAATATATAACCTCGCTTAATGGTTTCCTAGTAGTTAGTTGGTTTTTGAGTGGTGGTTTTTGAACTAAATCTATTCTGCTTTCTCTTGAAATGTGAGGAGTGCACGGAGCTTCGTGTTTGACTCGCAATAGCAAATCGATTTGTTTCACACTTGAGATTCTGTTTACAAACTTGTTTACGTAATGTCTTAAGATATCACAATAGATCACTGTCCTGTTTAAACACGATTAGTTCAAAGTTTATGTGTCAGCACAAAATTCTTCTCAGTGTTCCCTTGATTCTTTCATTTTAGTTGCTGGTATTCCAAGCTTTCACTCACTGTTACACAATTGATTTTGACTTAATAATGGATATTCTTTTGGTAAATAGCCATAATATGGCTCGATTAAAATCTCTTTTGGAACTTTATATCAAGGGATGAATAGAAGATTTTGATAAAATAGTTTAGTAAAGCAATAAATAGTATTTTACTCCTTATCTTCCCGGAACATTGTGTGGAAGACCCAAATACACCAGCAACTAATATGAGACGTCTGCTCATTGTTTTTCAGATATTCCGACCTTGGACATTATTTCCACAACAAATACCCGCTGAAACCGTAAGCGCAGACCAAATGTTGTTCATGTGTATTATTGTTTTCCACTCTATCACCGGGCAATACACTTCGTTTCCCCAACTGTCGTAGGTACGCATTACCTCTTCGACACACCTAATCGCGAGTGCAGAATCGCAGACGTTAGCCCAATTCACTTAGTATATAATCAGGTGAAACTATGTTTACTTATAAAGCGGGAGCACTCAAAACCATTCACCGTCACTTTCTGTTATTGGAATTATTTTAATTTCAAAATTGTTACACTGTTACTATGATTGTTTGATTTTGTTTGAGAATAAAGCCGAACGCACCGAAATGTGTTTCACTCGCTGTCCCAACTAGCTACCTCGTGCACAGCATGGCATGACTCCTCCGCTGACTAACTTGCATGGACCCGCCTCTGATTAACTTCTAATATAGTTTCACTGCCGTATGTGAACATTCTGATGGTCTACGGAAGGCAGAAGGAGTAGGTAAAATAAATACTTTTTATTACCTTGTTACACTTCCTGGATCCGAAGACTTTCAATATCATATCACTTACGGCAGTCAAGCTAATATTAACATAATGCTGTCAATTTCGTTTTGTGATTGATCATTTCGTCTTTTGTTATTTAATATAAAAAAACTACAATAAAAAACAAATGATCAATCACAAAACTCTAGTTTTAAGACTTGTTTTAGATATTGTCTCAGAACATTACTAAAATACCTTTGCTGTAACTTTGTTGAACATAAATAATAATAGCCCAGTAATAAGTAACGATAGACCCTCATAAACTTCAGTATCTGTACAATAAATATCTTTGTTTCAATGTATGTTCTATTATACTACTTCTACTAATGTAATGCTGCTTCGGAGACCGGAACTTTTTGATTCTAAGGTCAGTTCGAAATTTCTGTTTGGAGCATGGCGTCAGCATGCGGTGGACCCAATGTGACCCCGCCCTCACCTCAGTTGGTACCCCTTCTTTTTCGTTGTTTCCACAATCGTTATACGTTACCCTGTAATTATCCTTCTGTGTCCGATGAATATTGGTGTTCCCTTTGATGTGAGGATCCAAGTCAGTCGTTTTGAACTACGTTGTGTATTTCCACAGAATAAAGTAACGGAGAAGTTCAAGCGGCCTCTGAAAAAGCGTCACTCGTCTGTGTACCACCAGCCCACCAACCGCGTCAACAAGTACCTGGCGCAGGCCATCGACGCGCGCTCCGTGCACCGCGAGAAGGCCACACACGTGCATCTGCTGACGCTCTGCTTCAAGGACAGTGCCAAAGAGGCGCAGGTAACTGACCAGCCACTGCAACAGCGTGTTTATATTTTTACTGTGACTTGGAAGATACCACCAAGTTGTGGTGACCATACCGGCGATTAAGCCAGTTTTCCCAGAGAAAACCTGACTCGTAGCTGGAAAGTTTTTTCGTCGGCGTGTCGATCCAAATTATAAACACAGAGGTTACGACGCTAATTTGATACCACAAGTTAAAAGCGCAGTTATTGTGACCATACCGTCGATGTAGCCAGTTTGGCCAAAAAAAAACTCTCCACCCGTAGCTTGAAAGTTTTTTCGTCGTCGTGTCGAGTCAAATTACAAACACAGAGGTCACGACGCTAACTTGATGCCACAAGTTAAAAGCGCAGTTGTGGTGACCATGCCGGCGATGTAGCCAGTTTACCCAGAAACAACCTGAAAACTGGTAACTTGAAAGTTTTTTCATCGTCGTGTCAAGTCAAATTAGAAACACAGAGGTTACTCCGCTAACTCTTCTGAGGCAGTCCTTTGACTTTATTTTCCAGTATCGAGCATCAACTGATGGCGGCTGGGCGGGTTCTCTGGGCGCGGCCCTAGGTGCGTTAGTCGCGGCAGGGGCGCTGCAAGCGGCTATCCTCCCTCGCACCACCATCGTCCTGCTGCTCTTCGTGACAGCCTTCGCGTGGTCAGCAGCGGTGCTGGCGCTGACGCTAGCTGCGAAACTGCGCCTCGTGCCGTGTGACGTGTCCAGACCGTTCGCTCTGCGGAACGCTATCACGACGTTTACTATAGTGCTGGGATATGCCGTTGGGCAGGCGAATGTGGTGAGTAAATCAATGCTATTCTTGTTGCTTAATAATGAATGGATTACAAGCCGTTGTAGTATAAAAAAATCACTATAAACGACAGCCATTTAACGAGAATTATTTAGACTGATGTGGGTTGTGCTCTTGAAGGAAACAATATTTTTTCTTAGACAATTCATCAATACCTTAATAATATATTCTACCAACTTTAAATCCCACGATAGACTCACAGTCTTCGTTTGTTAACCGCCTAGAAAAATATCAGCAGCAAAACCTTTATGAAGAGACTAATAACTAACAACTCTGCCTGCTTTACCTACGTATTTAAATAAAACATTTCCATCTCCACCCTTTCAGGTGACATGCGAAGAGGTGGCCGTATGTAAAAACCTGACTGCAAACGTGACGACGATGGCCGAAATCCGTCAGTTGAGCGGTGACGTAGCTGCTGCCTTATGGAGTAGCAATGACCATCGGGCCTGCCCTATACCGCTATACATTACTCTCGGCTGTTGCCTCACTATGCTGACTGTAGCGGTCTTCTTGAGACTGCCTATCTTGGTTAAAGGAGTGCTGTTAGCATTGATCACAGCGACCTATATGACCGTGATCATGGCGTACCATAAGGACTTGTTCGACTGCTACGACATGATAACTGAGTGAGTATGTCGCCGTTTCTGTTTTGTTTTTATGAGCATGTTGATAACCGATTACTGAAGGAGATGTCGCAATTTATAATTTTATGAGCTGTCGTAGGCTAATGACATGGCTTGAGCAGTTTGATAGCTTTATGTATAGTACACTATAAATTACGAAAAAGTACTTATTTTCTGATAACTTTGGTTGATTATTGAATTCGGAAGATATTTAAGTCACGAGAATCAAGCTCTTATCAAGTTGTTAGTTTTATTGGTGTAGTCGCCAGCACATGAGATATTTTTATAGCAGTATAACGTCATAACATACTCTAGCTTAGCTTGATATGTGTACATAGAAGTCTGGTCTCTATAGGTCTCTCTATCCCGTACCTCAGCGCCTACGGGAGAGGCGGCATAGACATAATATTATGACGTGACATAGCATACAAATCTGAAACACATTTGAAATTTCACTGACGTTTGACGTCCCAAAACCTCACGGGCTGCTCCCATACCTCAAGCACTGCCTGAGATCAGGCCTGACTCACTCCGCGCGGTACATCCGATAATTACCTACAGCGAAGCGCCCCGCCGGCGGGTATTATATCAGTCGAGTGTCACGCGCGCGCCCGTCAGGACGCTGGCGTGCGTTGTAGTACCTAATTCTATGATCGAAGTATTATTTAAAAATGGACATAAAGAGAAAGAAATATTATTGTGCGGCGTTCGGGTGTTTAAATTCGAAAAGAAATCTACCGGATTTATCTTTTTTTTCGCTTCCCAAAGATGCTGAAAGGTATGTTGGCCATGTAGGTAATCAATAATTCTTAGGATAGTATAGGAACCTAACTTACCATGACTACTGCTCAGAATGCGTTCGTTCGTTTCAGCCAATTAATGACGTCCACTGCTGGACAAAGGCCTCTCCCAAGGTTTTCCATAATGAATGCGTACTTACCTACATACGTACCTCATTACAAATAAGTAGATAAATTATTTTTTTACTAGACACTACTAGACAGCAACCCTAACAGCGTAAGAAGAGTTCAGAGGCACGCGATAGAAAGAGACAAAACTTGTAGGTGAATAAAATTGTAGGTACGTAGTGCTGTGCGAGCTGAATTCCACTGTATCGCGTCGTAGCAAGACTCGCATTTATTTAAATCGTCTTGCGGAGTAATCCTTCTGTACCTGTACTATTACTTATTCTGTGCTGAGATAAGACCTATAGCTTACCTTGATGTGTGTACATAGAAGTATTTGTTTAAATTAACCGTTATCTCCGCAGCCCTGGCGGACCCGTAGGATCGGCTTACAGCGCATCGGCGTGGGCGCTAGCATTGGCATTGGCCGTGCTATTGCACGCGCGGCAGACGGAATGGACGGCGCGTTTAGACTTCCTATGGCAAGCGCAAGCGCGTGATGAGAAGAGAGACATGGATGCCTTACAGGTATGATTGAAAAGTTTGATGTCTTAAACATAATGTTTAACCCTCTACGAACGAAAATCGACGGGTGATATAAGTGACGTGTCTGTCTATAATAATAAAATAATATAATAATAATAATAATAAAATTGTTTATTTTCACACCTTATAGGGCTTATACATTTCATCTAAAGTTACAATTAGAATTAAACATACATTATGAAGGAACAGAGAATGGTGTGACTGGAGCCTAATGTAGGGCAGCCCTGTATTTCAGGACTCCAGGTCCCACCCGTGAGGTTGAATGTATACAATGAGAAGACATGAGCAGTGAAAAGACATGAATACAATAAAGACATGAATACAATACACTGCAAAGATATTCCGTTACGAAAAATAAAGATGACGACATTTGCTCCATTGTGTGTGTGTGTGTGTGTGTGTGGTGTGTGTGTGTGTGTGTGTGTGTGTGTGTGTGTGTGTGTGTGTGTGTGTGTGTGCGTGTGTGTGTGTGTGTGTGTCTTTATAAGAAATTATATGGCTGTTGCAAATAGGGCTTCTGTTTGAGTGTAGTCCTGTTGAAGTAGCCACCTTATCAAAAGCAATTTACAGTCAAATCTTGGTTTGTCGTAGAAATTAAGTACTACATTTATTTTATCATAGAGATACGGTGCTAAGTAATATAGTTGGCGTTTAATGAATGTTGAACGGGGAAGAATTGCCGAGCATACCTTGTCAGGCCTACGCTTATGCGGTTTTTTATTAGTTCTCCTGGGTTCGTATACGAGCGCAGAGTGCTGAAGAAGAATAGAATGTAGTACGAACAGCTGTCTGATTGAAAGAATTTTGCATTCCTGGTAAAGTTGGGTGGTTGGATAACGACGAGATTTTTTCATCATAACCTTGAGAATTGACCTCTGAGCCCGTTCGAGTTTGATGATTATAGTTTTACATGCTCCTCCCCATGCTGCGATGCAATAGCTCAAAACAGACTGTGCAAGCGCATAATAAACACATTTTAAAGAATGGGGATTAAGTACATTTCTAAGCTTATAAAACATATAAATCAATTTCCGGGTACGTGAAGACAGACTTGCAATTTGAGCATCCCATGACATAGTTTCATCAAGTAGAACACCGAGATACCTAATGTCGTTTACCCGTTCCAGAGCGACACAGTCACACAATGACTGTCCCACAGTTCTGTTACAAGTGTGCGCCCTAACACTGAAAGTTGAGCTAGGTTTTGTCGATCGTCTAAGGCAGAAGGTTATAAACTTAGACTTCAGGACATTGAGAGTCAGCTGATTCATTCGTAGCCAAGTTACTATATGTTTAAGACCATTTTCAGCGTTCTGTTTAGCTATAGCCCAAGTCTCGCCCTTGAATATGAGTGCAGTATCATCAGCGTACGAAAAAATACTTCCATTGGTTGGTTTGTAATGACATAGTTCATTTATGTAAACAAGGAAGAGACTCGGGCCTAACACACTTCCCTGGGGGACTCCACAGGTGACGGGTAAATCAATGCTTTTGAGGGGGCCTATACTTACCAATTGTCTCCTGCTCGACAAAAAATCCTCAAAAAGCCTAAGAGGGACACCCCGGATACCGGCACACTCAAGCTTCTCGAGAAGAATTTTAGTGGACACGGTGTCGAAAGCCTTCGCCAGGTCTAGAAAAATACCGATGCACTTCTCTCTACCATCCAGAGTCCTCGTCACCGTGTTCACAAGCTGTGTAACTGCGTCTTCTGTCGATTTCTTAGGTTGAAAACCATATTGAGATTTCGATAACAGGTCTTCCTGCCTTAGGTATTTCATCAGGCGTATATTTATTAGTTTTTCAAGAATCTTCGACAAAGCAGGTAAGACTGATATAGGGCGATAGTTATTGACAGAGTCTTTAGCGCCTCCTTTGTGGATGGGATGAATAATGGAAACCTTTAAACAATCAGGAAAAACACCCATGTCAAAGCAGATATTGAAGATATGAGACAGGATTGGGACTACAGTATTTCTTATACCTTTAAGAAACGTTGCCGGTATACCATCTGATCCAGTAGCAGCATCGCTTCTCAAGCTATGTATAAGATCAGAGATCTCTTCATCATACGTTGGCAGTAAAACAAACGATCTCGTATGTCTAGGGCTTCCAATTTCAGTACTCAAATCAGTTGCTTCCGTACTAGTCACTATTTTGTCAGCGAGTTTCCTACCTATGTTGGCAAAAAAGTTGTTCACATCATTAATGGAAGCTTGGGGACCGTCTGGATGAGTCGTCAATAGTTCTTCAGCTGAATTTAACTCCTTATTTGTATTAGTAATTTTTCTTATCGCCTTCCAAGTTTGTTTTGGATTTTTACAATTGTTTATGAGCGATCTTTCATAATCATTTTTTAACCGCGACAGTAAATCGTTACAGAAATTTCTATAGCGTTTATATGATGTTTTAAGAATTTCATTGCCATTGGAGATCTTAACCTTCTTATAGAGATAATCTCTATGAGCTATGCATCTTAGTAAGCCTTGTGTAATCCAGGGTTTGATTACCTGTTTTCTATTTGGGACCTTTTTCTTAGTAGTATTTCTGTCGAGAGATTGTTTAAGATGGGCTATCAAACTTTCCGTGGCTAAGTTGGGATCATTAATTCCAAGTATGTATGAAATGTCCTCGTTATTTATTTCTTTAATTGCATTGCTATAGTTAGTGACAAGTTTGGTTTTCGGAGACTTTATTTTACTTACTTTTTCGTTTAGATTTAACAAAACTGGTAGGTGATCGGTTATTTGTGTATTTACAATATAGGTGTTAGAATCTAAGTTAGTTCTAATTATGGCATGGTCAAGACAATTTCCTTCCCTAGTGGGTTGCGTATGTGCTGGTAGTAATCCGTTTTCTGCTATAGTGTTCAAATAATCTTCACTCCGTCGGTCATTATTGTTAGGCTTGATATCTATATTAATATCACCCATGACAAGTAAAGTTTTGTAATTAGATAGTGACTTTAAGTTGTTGTCAAGTGATGTAAGGAATGGGTCTAAGTTAAGAAATGATGGTGATCTGTAGATGCCCAAGACCGCGATGTCATTTTTTATTTTAATTAGAAGGGCATTGGCATCATCAAGTGCAATTTCCTCGACCTTATACAAAATATCATTATAGACATAAATGACTACCCCGTCGTTTTGATTGCGGGTAACTAGAGAATAGTGTGAGTTGTAGTTTTCAATTTGCGGTATGGGTTTATTATCCGATAGCCAACATTCAGTGAGTATTAAAATATCGCATCTAAAATCTAATTTATTAAGAAAGATTAGGAATTCATCCAAATTCCGGTAGACGCTTCTAATGTTCATTGTAACAATCTTTAAACTGGTTGGGGTGAACTGAAGGGAGTTTTTGCAAGCTTCTGGATCCAATAGAAGAGAGTTTGAAACGGCCAAACCATCAAGTTCAGAACCAATATTGTCAATATCCACGACGAACAAGAGGTATACAGGGATAGCTATGGGTTCTGGGAGGTTTTATAGTTATGAGATAGACAAATGTCATAAATGTTAATATCATTCCATGGTAGTGTAAATTACATTGGCGATACAATATTCGAATAACATATATATTGTAGGATGGTACGAGTGTAGATAGTGTAGAAGAGGTACTGTAAATGTATCGCATGTTTGTGTGCATGTAAATATGTATGTGTATGTATATATGTGTGTATATATGTGTGTATATTTGTGTGTATATATGTGTGTATATATGTGTGTGTATATGTAAGAATGATGAGAGTATTGCGTTATATGTTGGATAAAGTGAATGCAAGTAAACAATCATGAGCAGAGCAAATACATACGTCACAAATATTAGTCATTTTGCAGCCAATACGATGAGGTCCTCTTCCTTGCTGATTTTTATAACCTTACTGCCATTTTCCTTGCGAAGAAATATATTCGCGTGTTTGGTCCAGCAATACTGATAGTTATTTTCGGAGGCATATTTCCTGGTCTGAGCGTACAATCTTTTAGTGTTTGCTGGGAGACTTTCTGACAGATATATTGTCGTTGGTGGGCCATGATAGTTAATATGTGTAGTATTTAGGTTTGTTCCTTTGGATCTTCTAAACTGCTTAGCTGACTCCAATAACTGTTCCTTTTTTAGGACAGTGGTAAATTCAACGATAACTGGTAACTTTGCAGACGTCTTAGATTCATAACGAAACAAGTCCTTGATGTCGTTCAATTCTATTTCCACATTTATAGCACTCCCAATGGAAGTCACCACCTTCAATAAGTCATCCTTAGTCTCAGGGCTTTTCTGTGGGAGGTTGCGAATTTCAATGCTTGTACTTCTGCTAGAACGTTCAAGGAAACTTACTCGAGATTCCAATTCTTTTATATATACGAGGTTTTTTTTTCGTTCGGTTTCACTTTTATCAAGTTGTAGCCGTAGATCATCGTATTTCTCGGACATGAAGTTTAGGGACTTAGAGATATCCGCGTACTGTTGTTTTATTTCACTCATAGTGGAGCGAAGAGTGTCAAACTGTCGATCTTGATAATCCCTATTTTGTGACATCATTTTTCTCATTTCGGCCATAAAACTTTTCAATTCATCCTCAATAACGTCACCCCTTTTCCTTTTATCATATCTGAATGTTATATTATCCTTATTCATCGAGTCAGAAAGTTGAGAATCCATAATTTCTGTTAAATCCGGCGCCGAGCTACTTGATTCCTTACACGGTGAGCGCATTACCGACATATTTGTAAGTATTTGTTGTTAAAATATTAAAATCAAATATTACTTGAGCCGGGAGGTCTTCTTATGTTTGATGCGATCGACGATTTCACAATAATTCACTTTCCGTCCAGTGTATCTTGAGCTGGGTTCAGTGTTAAATGGCTGCGATCGAGGGTTGGGAGCAATTTGCCTTTCCGTCCAGTGTAGGATGACCTCCGCTCGTTTAAACTGACGTTATAGATTGCAGTAAGAAACACGACCGAACACCTCGGTTACCCACGGGCGAGATAAGATTGTTAATAGGTCGAAATGCAAATATTCCGTCAGTACAAGCTTGTTTAGATGAAATTCCAGGTGTAAGTCAGGTAGATGAAAATATAGATGTCAGGGCTGACCGAGAGATGGCAAATAGGCGACTGATGGTAGTCGCTGAGAAATTTAAACAAAGATTCGATACTGTAAGACGTAATAATAGGTCATACGGCACGGGTGATTTAGTGTACGTATCCCAAGACCATAGGCGTAATGATAAATTAAGTCCTAAATTTAAAGGGCCGTATGAAATTATTAACACTCTCCCAAATGACCGGTACTCATTGCAAGGGATAGGGAATGTAAGAAATATTATTATTGCTAAAGATAAACTTAGATTATGGCCCGGGGAATGGGTAGACGAAGATGCTGCTGTTGAGGATGCTCTCCAACCTTAGTATTGTGTTTGTTGTTTTTATATTGATTTTTGATTCAAATATAGGCTGATTATAAAATAAGAGATATATTTAATAAAATATANGGGCGAAACCCTAAACCCTATGGCATCGTAGCTCCTAAACGAATAGACCTTATAACAAAAATGGAAGATATTGCATGTGATTACGTTACTATGGAAACATTTAGAGACCCTTATGCCTTCCCCTTTTTGTTTTAAACTAAGGAATGGACCTTTGGTTAGGTTTGTTTGTTTTAAAAAAAATAGCAAGCCACGATTGACTAATTTCTTTGGTTAATTTATCTAAGAAAGAACAGAAAAATCATAGTATCTCGTTTGCAAAGTCTTACCATTATGTTTTCAGGCGTCCAACAGAAGAATTCTGTTCAACCTTCTGCCAGCTCATGTGGCTACACACTTCTTGGACAACCAATTCAGGACAAACATGGTAACTTACTGGGCCTGGTCAATGACCAGTGGTCATTTCTCCTTTTATTTTAAACATAATTATGAATTACCAAAATTATTCGGCTTGAGGTGATTTTTTAAACCTGCGAATATCTTCATTAGCTTGTTGTTTAAAGAATCGACCTCTAGCCGAGATCGCTTATAAATGTGCGAAGCTTCTATTTTTGCGCTTTGCTCTACCAAGTTTAACATCTGCATGAGATCACACTAACACGACCATACTCATTCATTACTTGCTTCATTCGCAATAAATTGTGAGATTCGTCACGCATCGCATTCGTCACTCGCCTCAGCCGTCACATTCCGCTTATTGTCCGCATTTTGCATAAAAAATGGGGTTAAGTGACAGATAAATTTAAATTTCAATACATGTAAATTTCTTAAGACTTAAAAAATCTTTTCTATCTTGCCAAAATATCACATTTTCAATCCAATTTCTACAAATGCACCGTAAATTGAATTCCAACTGAATCACTCAGTCAATAAAAAATGAAACTCATAAGTTGGTCTCTGGGTGAAGAAAAACGATGCGCCCTTGCATCTACAATAATCTACATGCAGTGTTAAATAAATAAACAAAAGATCATCAATAGAATATAACAAGAACTTAGCCATAGATCACAGAAAACAAAAGCCGTTCAAAATTTTAAAATTAGAATTTTAAACGCAAAATTAAATGTAACTGGCCATTATCTAAATAAAACAAAGAGTGGTCTTAGATCACATTTAAAAAAGAAGTTCAAAAATTTAAAATTAGAATTTGGAATGCATTCGTTAACGCACTGTCACCGCCCCACCCCACGCTCGCATTGCTGACGTCAGAGGCGCGGTTGGCAGGACCTGTACCACCAGTCGTACCAGCGGGTGGGCGTGGTCTTCGCGTCGATCACCAACTACCACGAGTTCTATATGGAGCTGGACGGGAATAACCAGGGCATGGAGTGCCTCAGGCTGCTAAATGAAATCATCGCTGACTTTGATGAGGTAAGGATTTCCTGTAACTCAAATCTTGATATTAAGAGAGAGAAAAAAAAACAGTTATTTTAGGAAAACTTTATATTGGGAAAGAAATTCAAAGAAAATCTCCCTAATCGTAGTTAAAGCTGAGAATTCATCATTATTATTTTAGCCATAGGACGTCTACTGGTGAACATAAGCCTCTCAATGATTTCCATATGGACCTGACATCGGAGAATTGAAATTTTGAAATCTAGGTACCTAATCTATGAAAGGAAAGTGATATTTTCACGTTAAAGAAGATTTTGTTTTGTGTTAATAAAGTTTTTTAACATTATCCGAAAAATTCTTCACTCATTATTTCTTCTTACATAGCGTTAAATTAGGCAGAACTGGCAAATGGATAATGCATTTAAAACATTATTTAAATTTAAAAAACACAATTTTCCCTGCTGTTCTAAACATAAAATCATGTTGCAGCTTCTAGGCGAGGACCGTTTCAGCGCAATCGACAAGATCAAGACGGTTGGGTCGACCTATATGGCCGCAGTAGGCCTCATTCCCGACAAGAAAATGACCGATGAGCCCAGCTCACGCAAGCACATGGCCACGCTCGTGGAGTTTGTGTTCGCTATGCGGGACAAGCTGAAGGATATCAACGATAACTCCTATAACAACTTTATGCTGAGAGTTGGTGAGTGTTTTTTTGATTACTAATGGACGGCAATGTAAATTAAGATGACTCTTACAGTAAATAAACATCACACTACTAAAATGTACCTATTTATGTATTTCAACAGGAATAAACGTCGGCCCAGTCGTCGCTGGAGTAATAGGTGCGCGTAAACCGCAGTACGACATATGGGGCAACACAGTCAATGTGGCCTCCCGAATGGACTCCACCGGCCTTCCTAATCACACGCAAGTGACGGAAGAAGTCTACCAGGCTCTGAAAGACATGCCCTACCAGTTCGTGTGTAGAGGAAAAGTCAAAGTGAAAGGGAAGGGCGAGATGACCACATACTTTTTGACTGACCGAGCGCCCTCCAACGGCAGTGGATCAAACCCTAACAATGGGTCAACTCCGAACCCACCGTCCGCTTACGGAGGAGTAGCGACGCCTTTGGCGATGCTACAGAATTCCGCCAGAAGAGCAGCGGCCCAACCCTCACGGTTGCCGCCCGTCAGAGAAACGTCTGTCGCCGGCGAAAACGAACCGTTACTGCCGTCCAACGGCCACCAAAGTAACGGGAACAACCACAAAGGCAGCAAGGGGAGAAGAAACAAGGACTGTGATGAGACACCACCACCGCCGCCTCCGCATGGCATATCCGCGAATCCAAGATGGCCGCCGCCTCGAGCGCTAGTCCCGCCGTGGCCGCGGCCTCAGGAGCCTCGCCCTCCCGCTGCACACAAAAGGAGGCCTCCAACTAGATTACCCAGGCCTCGATCTAGCGAGAGTTTACCTCTAGCACGTAGCCCTCGCGTACACTCTTCCGCTGACGAATTAAGTTCCCTCACTCGATCTCCTAGTTTAAGTTCATCCGACGAGAGCTACTCCCGAACGACTGACGCGTCTCCATCGCCTCCTCGGCCGACGCAGTGGCTACCCCCGGCGCGGCCGCAACGGCCCAACCCTGCGTACGACTACCCTCCTGTTCGCGCGTCCAAACCGACGCCTAACCACATTAACGAAATATACGCCAAGCACAAACTAAACAAGAAACCCTCGCTCGAAGATAAATTCATGGATGGAAGCCTAAACTTTCAGAAGGAGGAGGAAAAGTTGCAAAGGAGCATAATAAACATGTTGGCGTCTGCGAAACGAGATGGCTGTTGTCAAACTGATAAGAAGGATGTCTCGGGTCGGTTGGGGAACAGAACGAACTCATTTTCTAGTTCTAGCAGCAGACCGAACAATTTGAAGCATTTGAACCACGACAGCAGAGAAGTGTTCACGAAACGAAGCCCAACTGACGTGGCCTGCGTGCCGCCCTTCGAGAGAGAGATCCAAAGGCTGCTTGATGATAAAAATTTAATCAAGAGTAATCCACAGAAAGTGGAGCGGAAGGAATTGAAACTTGAACTTAGGTAAGTTAGTGAATTTTTGTATATTTACCAAATTATTGATGAGTGTTCGCGTTTGAAAGTATACTTTATTTGGAGCTTTTAACAGTAACTGTTTTCACGGGGAAGCTTTTAACTTTTATCTTGTTCAGCATACACTATTCATATTGCTAAAACGCCATAGTTGTATGAGATTGGGGATAAACGTCACATGAATGTTCTGGGCATTCCTTGTGGCAGTATCTTAATATTTTCAACGCCATAGGCTGAACCGTAATAAAAACGATTGATTTCTATTATCTTCATTTAAAGACTTAACTCAATATTCCAGGGGCCAAAACCCAGTCTTGGAGCCGCTCCGTAACTGCAACAACAACAACAGCAGTCCACTCCACGCGGTCGGCCTGGCGGCCATTACGCAGCTAGCGCGCGCAGACGCAGCGAGCCCGGGCCGCGGGTCGCAGCACGCCGCGTCGCCGCTGCGGCCCTCGGCTGAGTTCCCGGGCGTGCTGCCTACAGATGTCGTCGTGGAACTGCCTTCGCCTACGCATTCGCGGGAGAACAACATTAGGTAAGTTGACAACGATCAAATAGGTAACGTACCTTTTGTTACCCCACGGGCCGCGCAGCCCAACTCCCGAAAAAGCAACAACAACAACAGCAGTCCACTCCACGCGGTCGGGCTGGCGACCATTACGCAGCTGGCGCGCGCAGACGCAGCGAGCCCGGGCCGCGGGTCGCAGCACGCCGCGTCGCCGCTGCGGCCCTCGGCTGAGTTCCCTGGGGTGCTGTCTACAGATGTCGTCGTAGAACTGCCTTCGCCTACGCACTCGCGGGAGAACAACATTAGGTAAGTTGACAACGATCAAATAGGTAAAGTTTACCACACGGGTCGCGCAGCCCAACTCCCGAAAAAGCAACAACAACAGCTGCCCACTCCACGTGGTCGGCCTGGCGGCCATTACGCGACTAGCGCGCAGACGCAGCGAGCCCGGGCCGCGGGTCGCAGCACTCGCAGCACGCCGCGTCGCCGCTGCGGCCCTCGGCTGAGTTCCCGGGCGTGCTGCCTACAGATGTCGTCGTGGAACTGCCTTCGCCTACGCACTCCCGGGAGAACAACATTAGGTAAGTTGATATCATCATCATCATCATCTCAGCCATAGGACGTGTACTGCTGAACNGAACATGCCCCCCCCCCCCAATGCTTTCCATGTTGCCCGGTTGGTAGCGGCCTGCGTCCAGCGCCTTCCTGGTACCTTTACGATGTCTTCGGTCCACCTTCATCATCATCATCATCATCATCATTTCAGCCATATTATGACGTCCACTGCTGAACATAGGCCTCCCCCAATGACTTCCATATCGCACTGTTGGTAGCGGCCTGCATCCAGTGTCTTCCGGCTACCTTTATCAGGTCGTCGGTCCACCTTGACGCTGCGTTTTCCGGTACGCGGCCTCCATTCCAGAACCATGCTACCCCATCGGCCGTTAGTTCTGCGTACTATGTGCCCTGCCCATTGCCACTTCAGCTTGCTAATTCGTCGGGCTATGTCAGCGACTTTAGTTCGTTTACGGATCTCCTCACGATTTCAATATTGTAAAGGAGGTAAGTTGATAACGTACCTTATATGAGATGACCAAACTCAAAATTCCCACTAGCTATTTTGCTCACTAAAATAGTGACTCAATTGACTTATCAGTTTCATAGCAACTAAACGAAATATATACCTATTTGATTGAAAACTAATTAGTTGAATTGATTGTCTTAGAACTGTTGGTTTATACTGCCATGCCGTCTACTCTATGAGATGGGGTTCGTCAATGGAAACAGCTTGTTCAATTTTTCCTTCAATTTATTTTGCAGTCCACCATGCGAGCGGAAAGCAGATGCAGCTACGTCTAAAGACAAACACGAAAAAGCAATCCAGGAGAGACTACAAACCCGGGTAAGTTTACTTCGTATCTTATACGTATAGGTACCGTGAGAAGATGGAGACACATTTAATCTACTTTATTATATTTCGACAGGTAACCACTTCTAATCATAGAGAATTGGGTCTCTACGGGGAAAGTCAATCCGAATGGAGTTCGTCTTGTTCCGAGGGCGAGGGGGACGGGGAGGGCGGTCAGCCAGAGAGCACGGGATACACCACCGACGACCCCGCGCTGGAAAACGTATCCATGCTTAACGAGGCCGGACTCACCGACGCGGAAGCCGCTCTGAGTGACGTCAACTCCTGCTACTTCGACCGAGACGATGACGTGTCCTCCCGCGCCTCCTCCCGCCTCCTCGACTCCGAGGCGCTCGTCTCCCTCGAGTCCCTCAGCGCCATCTACGACTCCGACGAGCCCGCGCACAGGTACCTCGCGAACATTCGCACCGTCAGCGAATCCATCACCAGGAACTTCGGACAGCCCGCGCACGTCACCGACGGCGAGAGCGACGTCTAGTGATACTCTGTGATACTCTTGGAACGGAGGAAACTTACCCGCGCACCCGACTCGTTTCCGAACTATTCGTATTCTCGTGTATTGCCTTTCGATTATTTTACGAATATTGTGATAGAAGTAATCTCAAGCGATGAGCGTTACAGATCTAATTCGAATGTAAGTTTTGTATGTTGGACGAAATACTTGGCTCTCTAATTGAAGTACGAATACTCAAAGTAAATCGCGCACGATGATTTGTATGACACGAAAACAAATAGACGATTCTAAATCCGAGACGAGCGACACCTTGATATTCGAAGCGTTCGTCATCATCGCCGATCAACATTGCTGATGTGCCTGTATAATTAATGATTTACTATGTAAATGGTGTCAATATGTACCTATACCTATGTAGTTAAAGTGTATGATATTCATGTACAGCCGACGATGCCATGTGATGGCTCATGCATCATCTAGGGGTATGCGATGATCTCTACAATTATAAGGTGCTCTGAATTAGAATTATTTGTGGTTTGTCTTGTGATAATGGTATAAGGAATTAGCATTCGAGCGACCAATCTCCGTAGAATTCTGTGTTTAGAGTAAGGGCCGGTCCCTGTTCAAGTTGTTCAACTATTTAGATACCCGGAAATGTATTCGAGCAACATCTGGGGCTAAGGCCCACGTGGTTCGGTGTAAGTGACTCTTGCATTTCAATTTAACTTAGTATAAAATATGTTGTTACCATAGACTGGACTATATTGTAACTTAGAAACTGTATTAACTATAGTATGCGTATTCTTATTACAACACGAAATCATTCTTTCACCGCCTTCCCCACATATCAGAATATTTTAACCAGCAAATGCACCTTGGACATACCTACATGTATACTTGCGAGCTCCTCTGTTCATCAGTTAAAAACACACTTTGAGGGCTGACGCACACTTGTCTGTCAGTGAATGCTTCATACATTTTTATGTAATTCAGACGGGACTACTCACCTGTAATTTCATAGAACGTATGAACACGTTGCAATGGCCAAATGTGCGGAAGCTCTTAACTTTTTTCTTTCAAGCTTGAATTCTAGTCACTGTTCTTATAACATGTCAATTGAATTTTTTTCTTGGAATTTATAGATAGATATACGGTCCAAGTAGAGGTGCCATTTAATTAATAATTTTATGTGTCGTTTAAATCAGTTTACTGTGAATGAATATGAATTTAATCAGGTGAGAATTAGGACTTTGATGAAGAAAATCAGTAACTTAATACCTAGTAGTTTAGTTTATTGTAACTGTAGTACAACCATCACGAGAAACCACTACTGAATATTTGTTGTAAAATATTCTTGGTATTTGTGTTATAGAGTAAGAGCTAGTGAACGCCAGACCTACGTCATTTTATAAAAGCTGAAAGTTTGTCAGCGTATGCTCCCAATATAGGATATAATGTTGGTGAATTATGAAGTTTGGGTTACTGAAGTTTGAGTTGGAACTGTCAAAACTGTCTGGCTGTTGGGGAAAATACTGGATGGATGTAAATGGTAAATGGATTCATCGGATTCCGAAGACGATTGTTACGGGAACATAGCACAGAAATAGCAGCGAATGAAAAATAATTACAAGGAGGATACCATAGAAACAACCAACTTGTTGAACGAATCGACGACGGAGCTCGACGAAATCGTGAAGAATGCTGAATTACTTGCTAAAAAGAGAGCCGAAGCCAGTTTGCAGGAAAAGAAGAGGCAAGCAAAGAAGAAGAACAAGATGCGGATTTTCTCGATACTCTAATAGCAACCTCGCCGAAAAGAATGACGCGATCTGCCGCGGAAAGGGCTAGTTCTGACACCAATTCGAGTGAAGGTACCGCTCCTAAAAGGGTAACAGAAGAAAAAGAGGCGGGAAAGCGTCCCAAATCGACACCAACACTGACACAACCCAGGATACCGTTCAAAATGTAGTTGAAACGTCAAATGTACAAAATACCACACAGTCTGTTCAAATTCTACCTCAAACTCAACAAAATACTCCTAGAACTAGAGGTAGAGGTCGTGGTAAGAGTAGAGGTAGTAACTCGAGAGGTATAATACACGTACCTAGCTTTTGGGGAATTGCTACATACAGCGTTGGAAACACAGATGAGTACCCAGACCAGTCACATTGCCAACGAATATTTAGTTCAAAGCCTGCCAAAAAAGCCAAAGATTTAATGGTATAACGTTAGTAGAATTACAGTCTATTGAATATACAGAAAAAGCCACCGTAAAAGTAAGACTTACGTTATACCATAAAATCTGTTTTTTTTTAATGTTTAATATTTGGGCAATATTTAGAAGTATTTTCCCAACATCCAGACAGTTTTGGCAGTTCCAACTCCTTGCCAGACAGTTTTTTTTAGGGTAGCTCCCAAAGCCACGATGACCCAAACTTCATAATTCACCAACATTATAACCTATATTGGGAGCTCACGCTGACAAACTTTCAGCTTTTATAAAATGACGTAGGTCTGGCGTTCACTAGCTCTTAGTCAATTAATTTCTGTCATTTACATTAACGTAAGTTTTTTGTCAATTTCATGTAATGAATGTTGTTTTAGTATTAAGCTGTAATCGGTTGGTATATGTATTATCTTGTTTTAGGCGCTTTAAGCCATTGTAACTTAATCATGCAGCATTACTTGACATACTGAGCACGTACTTAAACGAGTTTAGTGGCAGATTCGATGGAAGCGGACCTCTCCGCAAGATGGCTGGTTGCGGAACACTGATTAATTATACTTATTATTTTATATTGTTTGTTGCCTCTCATGTTTTAGTTCTATGTTCAATGTTGTGAAATTCATGCTATACGCTTATGAGTTGAACCTTACTGGTATTTTTGATTGTGTACCCATAAAGCGTCGGGTCTAAATAACGTAACGTTGTATCCATTTTGTTAAAAGGATCCCTAAAACGTAAAAAGCTGGCGATAAGGCGATTGTACATAGCAGGAGCGAGCAGCTCCAATGAAGTGAGATCTAGAGAATTGTTAACTGTAAATATTGTTAGTAATCTAAAGTGCTATTCCACTTAAATTAATACATAAACTTATAATGCTGTGAAGAGAAGGTATTTTTTGAAGAAATCCTCTTGTTTGCTATTTCTATTTCTTGTATTTCGACTCAACGTGTTTCTTGTTAACGTATTTACACATAGTGCCAAACTATTTTATGCATACGCTTTAGCCAATTTCCTTTCTTTTATTTTATGTGCTAGATACTTTCATGAGTTTTCATTTACAGAGGTTTCACTATTGAATATATTACTCTGGCATTTTTCGAATTAACAAAATAGATCTGAGGGTTAGAGTAAATCTTGTAGAAGCGTAGAGGTATTTAAACATGAAATTGTCAACTGTTTAAATGTACTCAATGCAGAGTTTATAATATTTTTAATTACAACTCAATGTATGAACAATATTTACTATCAAAATATTTACAAACTTTAGAGCTTAAACATGAGGATAAAACGTTTAAAGTTTTATGAAATTAAATCCAAGTCAGTTTCAAATTTATAAAATACTAAATTAATATTATAACGAACTAATATCGAAAAATACATATAGAAGATAATCTTCAATAATATATTAGTGTAAATGTCAACAGACAGATAAGCTAAATACAACGTAATAGCAAACATGTAATGTACAATTATTTTTGTAGGATCTTCAATTGCGCCTTGTGTAGGAAATGTATTGTGTATTTTATTTATTTCAATTCAATTAAGCAATATTAATTACTTACAAAATAAAAAGTGGTTTACATGACTGAGGTTTTTTATTTAATTTTAATGCATCGGTGGTGGTCTGGTGGTGGTGGTCGGTAAAATTACAAAAATACAAAATACTGCAAAAACTTCAAATTGAAAATTCAAATTGTATTCAAACTTCGGCTTTTTTGTGAGGATAAGGTAAACTATAGTTTTTGGAAATGTAACCATACGTGAGTCAAGTTTGCTCTGAGTAACACCTAATACTTAGTTACATTAGGCACATCGCTTAAGTCTGCAGGTCAGGCGCGGGCGGCGAGTTGCCCGTCTTCCGCATACTAATGCCCTTCGCCTTGAAACGATAGTACCAAGTTACTTGACTACGAAATTACGGATGTCATGTAACGATCACTTCACCACGTGGCTTTTAACAGTTGCCGTTGTTTTAAAATTTACCGGTACTTACCTATCTACAGCATTTTCCTAAAATTATTTTTTGTTTTAAAATCTTCTTTCATTGATTGTACTTAATTTTGACACACTGAATTTAAAGATACTTTGACACCAAATTGCAATAAAATATGAAGTGCCAAATTATGCAAACATGTAAGTAAATGCATAGAGCTGTAATTTGGTAAAATTACATTTAATAAACTGTATTTGGCTTACATGACGTCATAATATGATATCAATATGAGTAAAGTAAAGGTAAATAAAAACAGTAAATATTTCCATCTGTTAGTCAAAGTTCACAGGAACTGTATTGACTAAAGTTACCTATCAAAGTATTGTTAAAGTGGTTAGTCCAGTACGTGTTGCGTGACTAATGATTAGCGCAAATGCTAAAATAGCTCATAATGGACATTGTTTGAAGTCGCAGTCCGACATTTCATAAATATTATGCTAAAATATAACCTTTTTACTTTGAAGTGTGTATTTTTTGATTTAAGATTTTTTTTAAATTTGTGTTAATTGACAGTTAACTGGCCATTAAATAAAATGTTTTAGTTATTAGGCACTTACTCAATGATAATTGAAATACAAAATGGAATGTAAAAAATAAATTACAATTATTACTATTACAATTAATGTTTATTATTACTTACTTAAACAAATGTACAACCATCGATACAATAAATGATTTCTAAAAGGCGTTTGATGCATTAAATGTTGGTGGTATGTACATAGTTACCCAAGGTATCAACATTCAAACGTTGGCATGGTAATATTGATCAAGCGCAGTGGAGCGCCCATAATATTATGAACCCAATAACGGAGATCTTCCTCAAGTTGTTCATGGGATGACATCAGCAATAAATCATATACAATTAGGTGTCGACGGTGATTATAACGCATAGCCGTGTGCTTTGCGCACAACAGCGCATTCCGATACACAATCTGCGTTGGACGTTAATTTCGTGAAAGGCATTGCAGTAGTGGTTTGATCATAAGTTCTCGCAACTCATGAGTCAGTTGAGCCGTAATCAGGGGCAGTTTCATTCAAAATATCGTGGAGTGGAGTGGTTGGTATGCGAGCGAAGTACAAACCGAACCGAAGGCAGGTATGACGCGGCGCGCGCGGGCTCCGCAGGCCGCACAGCTGCCCGCTGCGACGCCGCAGCCGATTGGCCGCTGGCGGGAACCGGTCGCGCTCCCCGCGCCCTCGCCCCGCCGCTACAAACAACTTCAAATTCTTATTCATGTTCCTTGCCACGACCGTTGCTGCCGCTGACAGCGCGCGCTTTGTGCCTATATTTCGCGTAATCTTATCGTAATGTGCTAGATGTTGAACGCGATTTGTGAAAATTGTGTGAGAATTCTACAATAAAGTGCTAAACGGATCCTGCCATACCTTGGGACGTTCCGTCTGCGATATGAAAACACACGGACGATCGAGTGGTTTTGTCCTTCTTGTTTCACCGGTGGTTCGTGAGCGGATCCGACGCAGGGTTACCTTTGCCATGTGCATCAGATAGTGTTGTGCTCGTATTAGTTTGTCGACAAACTAATATGCAAGCTAGTGGATACTGTGGCGCTTGTTGAGCCGAGGCGTGGTGTGGTGATTCATAGTGTTGTGCTGACATGAAGGTGACGGTGTGCTTTGGTTCTGTGCGAGTGCTGGTGCCCTGTGGCGCCGGCGACCTGCTGGTCCGGGACCTCGTGAGGGAAGCGACTCTCCGCTACAAAAAAGCTACTGGACAGGTCTGTAACTTATCTCTTAGAAACTGCCATAGACCCAAGATTCATTAGACAGTTATTTTCGCGCGGTTTCCGCGAGTTTTCATTGGCTGCTCTGATGTTTATGTTTATTCATACTTGAGTAATTGCGAATACTTACTAGATTTACATCATTCTATTGATAAACGATAACGATAGACGATTAATACCAATTTTATGTACAAATTGATACATAGGCACTTAGTTATGTTAAAGTTTGCGCTTACCCAAGAATTTTATGAAAGCCGTTATATTTGCTACAATTTTTAATTAACAGAGGCTATAAATTTAGCTTAGAGTGTAGGTACCTACCTATTTACCTAATAAAAAAATATTGAGCAAAACAGTATTATCACCGTTTTAACTTAAATATACTGTTTTGTCTGTTTCATCATAATGTAACAATAATATATCTACATTTGGCAAAAAGTGATAAAGCATAAAATTACGTGTCAAGTAAATGGGCGTCATAGCACTTTTTTGAGTAAGGGGGTATTATCAGCTCTAACCAGGTAAGTAAATAAATCATGTTGAGATAACAAATAAAAATCAAAACAATGTCTTCAATAGTGCCTCTTTCAAAAAAGGTAAGTTCTATTCTTCAGCCACGTTATCTTTTGTCTTAAAAATGCAGTACGTAAAGTTGACTGGTCTTTTGTATAGTATTGTTAGCTATCTTTGCGATTCATTTGTGTACCAATGCCGTGGAAATACTAACTTAGATTTTAACGTAGCTAATTCTGGATTACGATCCTCTTTAATATACTAGAAGGTAAATAGAAGATTTTGTCTACACTCCTTGCGCTAGTCAAAAGGTTTAGTCGGTTCGCCTCTGGTAAATTAAGGAAGGTCAAACTCCTGCAGTGGAGCTCAATTTAACTGATGATGATGCTTACCTGATTAATCATTTGATTCTTTTTGGGATCGCAACTATAAAATTATATCTAAATCGCGTGTTGGGTATCTTTTCCTCATGTTAGGAAATCTGGAATTAGTATTTTCCGCACAATTTTTTATCAGATTGGAAACCTGACACGTTCTAGTTTCTAGTCGATCCACAAGCCTATCTCTTCAAATTTGCGCTATGGCTAGAGCATCTCCATATCTCCATGGTCTGTTTTGCAACTCTTAACCTAGGTATAGATATATTGTTTTTGCGCTAATGATCGTTGGTTATGGAATGCACGATTCTAAGCAAGAACCACTTTCGCGTGGATGTAGAATGGACGACATTAGCGGTGCCTAGATAGACGATGCGGTCAAACTAGATTGTAGAATCATGCATTTGAAGTCGTTGAATTTCATAATGCTGATGGCACACTTTTGGCAACTCGACGCCTCATAAGTAAGTTACTGGGTATATGAAACGGTCGGACAGCCTGATTTTATTCAAGTTTGACCTACGTTTTAGAAAATAAGCACTAAAAAGGATAAATCCACCTACAGCTTGTTTGTACATATTCGTAGCGGTTCTGACGGGTTCTATATTGGCTCACATAAAATTCTAAATCCTATTCTTTGTCTTACTACCGATTTGTGTTCATAATAATCTCTCTTCATAATTTTATTTTTCATACTTTTTTTATTCATACATTTTTATTACTACCATCGGAGCTCATAACAGTTAGTAATCATAATTTTTTTTATCAATACTGTTACTACCAAGAACCATTTAATATACATAATTTTTATTTTCAGATCTTTTTTCTTCATAACATTCATTGATCATATTGTTTTAATTAATAATGTTGTTACTAAGAACATACTTCAACTCATAATGTTGTTGTTCAGAATAATTTACTTTATAACAGACATACTCGTATCTTTAAAAAAATCATATATAATTTAATAGAGTAGATAAGCATGCAGAGCATGCAGCATGAAAGCAAGCATGCAGCATGCATTGGTATCTCCTCGTCTCCGGCGCTGCGGGATGTGCAGCCCTTCCGCCCTTGCGTAACGAGGCTCAGGCACCCACGCTTGCTTCCGCAGCTTCGGCTTTTTGGATCGCCATCGGCGCCTTCGGCGCCTCGGCGACCAGCCTCAGCCGCTCCAGCTCACCCGGGCGCCTGAGCCTCGTTACAGCGGGCGAGGGCTGCCCTCCCTCCGCGCCTCCGGCTTTTAAATTACACTCTAGGGGTAGGGCAGACAAGACTACGTGGAGTCGGTTTTGCAGCGATTCGTTTCTGTCACGTTAGTTTTGTGGCACAAAATAATATTGCCTGTTTTGGACCATTTCAAATTAATTTAATGTTAAAATACGATTTAATACGAATATAGACATCATGATTTTCAATAATATGGATAAATACACTTATGAGTAATAAATTTATGAAAACAAATATTAGGATACATCACATTTATGAATATTATAGTTATTTATTCGAATGATTATGAGTTTCGATCATTAGTATAGAAAAATATATGAAAACAAATATTAGTAAAAACTAAGTGTATGATTAGTGATATTATGAATATCAATGATTATGTTTTTAAATATGTAGGTTTTAAATTTTTTATGAAGAATGATCATTATGGTATCAAATTGTATGAGAAATATTTTCGGACCTCCAATGATAGGAATTGAAAAGTTATGTAAGAAAACGCGCTACCGTTCTGACGTTTCTACTCCGCCAACATTTCGCAGTGACTGACTATGATTAATACTTCCAAAAACCTCACGTAACCTTGGATGTATTTCATGGGTGTTGTTTTGAATTTTTATAGTTTGTTTGTTTTAATTTGCAAGTTCTTAGATTAAGTAATTTGCTTTGTTTATAAGCAATTTATTCACAGTTACGTAGGTACATAACAATCAAATGACGTTGGAGGAGCTGAGACATAATTGGATAATTTTCCTTATAACATTTATTAGTTCGATGTGTTAGCATGACTCAAATCGAAACATAGGCTAACTAACGGGATTACGAATGCTTTGTCGTCAAGATAGTTGTGTTTTCACTGAATAAATCAATACTAGCAAAAATATATTAATGAACGATCATTGATTTTGATTTGCTCGTTGAAAGAATCTTTCAGATGGCCTTCAGTCATAATAAAACAATTTAAGTAGTTGAGTATTTGAATGAATGAAGTACGCTAAATTAAATATTTAATATCGTTTCAAGAACACGACGCTGAACATTACCAAGGTGAGGACAGGGCCAAATGTAATGCAGTTACCAATCGGCGATAGACGTTCACATGCATCACGCACCTGCAGCGTCGATACAGCCTACACCGTCCGTGGGCGCGGCCTTGCCTCCAACGCCACAATGCTAATTATTTATCCTTACCAAACATACCACAACATTTAACACCTTAACAGCCACATTATCATGTGTACTTGTTTCGCAACCTCACTAACTGACCGTAACATTTTTGTAAACGGCATTCTTCACAAAAAAATTCTTAACATTACATAAAATATTCATGAAGTTCGATTACACTGTCTGTCAGCATATCGGCCACAGTTGTTTTGGCAAACGTTTGCATTTCTGCATGAGCGGTGTCGACAGTTGCGCAAGAGAGGTCGCGAGCGCAACTAAGTGCCGGCAAACAGTCCGTGCCGCTCCACTGGCGAAACGATATCATATCCAGGCATGCACCAATTTGCTCAAGTAATCTTGTTTGATAAACTTTTTGCCAAATATTGCTCCATGCCTTTGTCGAGTCACGTACTGTTTACCTCAACAACCTCCAGAAAACGAAGTTAAACAGTCAAAACTTCGTAAATCCAAAGACTAAAAACAATGGAAGCGTGTTTTGGATTTGTGTGCTCAAAAGTGGAAGCAAAATGATCCTTTTTACTTTGGAATAAGGTGCAGGACGAAATTGACCTGTGGCCCGGTACCAGCTCGCCAGGTATGCGCGAGCAACGGGCGCGGGTGCCTTGAGAAGTTGAAACACCTATTGTACTTAACTGATCGTGCTGTATGGATGTTGTTCGGAGACCGGTTCTCAGAAAAATGACGAGACATTCTTCTGGGCATTCCTACAGATTTGTTGATTCGGGATCCGGATTGACGGGGCTTTCATCCTTGGATAATAAATCTTAGAGAGGGGTTAAATTTTTATTTTATATTGTCTCTTTATTGATTTATTATTATTAATCCTATTATGGATTCATTTACTTACTTATGGATTGAGTTATAATAACAATAACAACTAATAGCACTGTCGAAGTTAATATTGCGATATATTTTTTCCTGGAATAATAAGCTTTTAATACTTAGTCTTCTGAGTCCAAATGCTAGTTCCATACATAATATGGATTAGTAGTAAAGCATTTAGACTCAGAATTCTAACTTAGAACAATGGGTTACCTATACATATTGTCAGTTGATGAAGTCGGTTAAAAATAGACTCAAGTTTAGCGCTTTTGTTATTATAATTTACGACTGCTGTCGTTAGTCGCGAATTTCAAGCCGAAGCGAAGGAAGAAATCCGATCGTGTTGAATAAAAATAGCGAAAATAAACTGAGGTTTTATGACGACCGTTACCATCGTGGAAAAAATAACAAAGACCGCTTCCCAAAGCACCACATGTCGGCTTCGAATCAAGTGGATGGTCTTTTTGTCCAAATCTCTTAAGATTTTTTCCTTTCTTGAATCAGGAAATTAATGGTTTCCACATGTCGCAAGTTTAAAAACGAGGGGCATTTCAAGTGATCCCAGTCGCCCAAATTTATTGAACAGGTTCGTAACAGACTCGACAAGAATTAGGCCAACACTTGAATTAAATCTATCGCTCAAAATAACTTTGAAATGAATAAACAATTAACGATAACCCAAAGTTGGAGGTCAATGTTTAGTGTTTCTTATACATTATGCTAATCTTATCAGACGTAGGTTGCCTCGTTTAAGTAGGTCGTTTCACAACTACCCGCATACAAATAACCAGTTGTATGATACATATACAGTCAGGACTTAAAAAATTAACTACTATAATAGGTTACGTCCTAAATGAAACCTCCTAACGCCACAGGATGAGGCGTTTCCAGGCTATGAAACCTTAAAAGCAGTTCACGTAAGTTGTGAAATGGCAAGCAATTAAGGACGCTAGTCCTTGTTAGAATCTTGGGATTAAATGTCAATTAATCCTAAGATCGATATCATCGAACCAGAAGCATTCCCCTCACTCAGCAATAAAACTAGTGAGGTTCTAGCTAGGCTATACACTTATATGTAGAAATGGATACTCATTGCAAAAACAAGAGCACGTTGTGTCCGTTTTGCCAGATTTAGCCATCAACGAAGCATCTCGCTGGCGTAGCGGATGCTCACACCATTTACGAGCGAGTCCGATCGTTTGACACAAAACCCAGAGGATATGTCCCATTAGCTGTGATTGCGGTCAAATGCCAGCCGGTAGGCGTATTAAAAAACTCCACCAGCCCGTATTTCGATGCCTACCTGATAACCTTGTTGCGAAAGAAACTTAGAGTTTAGAGCCTATATGGTACGAATCAAATCGGTCTTTAATTGAGTAATAACACATAATTGTTCTTTGATAACTTAACTGTTTATTTTGTAATCGAAACGGTAAAGTTTAATGCATTTAAAATCTTGGGATCCGTCTTCCCTTTTCATGTAACCTACTCGTAGTTCTCACACTTGGGACGTGAACAGCATGAAATTGGAGGGCCGCGGGAACATAACGAAAAGGAAGACACTGCTTGCATCCGGTCAAATGAATTACAGATTGGTTGACTTTTTAATAGGCCTGAGATTGCGACTCGCACATTAACGACTGTGTAGTGATGACAGAAATGAGAAACAACTTATCCTACAAATAGGAACATTTGTAAGTAAATCCCTCAATTTAAAATATTAGAAACGCACGACGGCTTATCAAGCTAAACACTGCAGCATGTTATGTAGTTGTATTAGATGCGATTATGCAACCAAAAATGTAGAGTCCGATGCACTATCGACTGTATTTGTCACGCACGTGTAACAAAAGAGAAAAGCCCACATTTTTTCTCATTTTTTTGATTTTTTTCTTTATTTTCATGCCTTGTCTGGTGTACAATAAAGTTCCATTCTATTCTAACTTCTGCTAGAAATATAAGAGCTTCTAACCGCCGTGTAATGTTTAGTCGGTGCGTTGTTGTGGGAGACGAGGCGACTGACTCACTCGCACGTGCAGTCGCGTCATGTCCCACGTCCAATTATGCCATTCTACACATAATTGTTCAAGTGCATAGTGCATACATGTCAGCAGTAGATATTCTAAGCTGTCATGCGAAATGGGATCTCAGGATTCAGAATAACAGTCCACTGGTATCTTGATTTAAACTTATGTAACTGGACTGAAATTAACTAAAGAAACATGTAATTTAGTCTTATGCTGAAACAATTACTATCTTGATGAATGAAACTGTTGCCTATTCTAATGTGATCAACGATATTATACTAACCGTTCGCTAACTGTCATTCATTCATCAAAATAATATATTATACTAGGTATAGTTAGTTAGAAAATAGTACCTACACATGCAATTGTAAGTACGTGAGTCAGTGTTCGGCTTGCTCATTAAGATGTAGATTGATGACCGAAACAGGTGAATCACGTGTAGTATGTTTAAGTCAACTAAGCTGTGTTCCAACAATTTAACTTTTGAATAATTTTGAAACAAATAAAGATAAATAGTCGTTGATAGGTAGCCTTAGTTTACAGTTTGAAATCCTACTCACGATAAAATTGATAATGGCTTAATGACGCAAAACATAATTATTGTTTTTCTTTATAAGTCGTTTCCTACCTAGAATCTACCCATTTTATCTACACCTAGTTTAGCCTCTTTACTGTAGTCATTAGGCAGAAATTACTTCAAATTACTCCGTTACGTTATATTATGGGACAATAAGGCTCGGCTTCTGTGATGGCGGTACTTTATCATAGATAATGTTTCATTAAAATAGATTACAGCGCAAGCTTGCGCTGTAATCGTAGAGATATTTTAATATTATCATCAGGAAACTATTCGAGTGAAACTTTATAAGATTTCAATTTTTCCAAGAAGTTTCCTTAGAGCAATTTAGCAGACTTGAGAGGTAAAAGTCCGTTGATCATATCTTTTCGTCATTTACCTACAGATGTTTGAAAGATTTTTGCTAACTGCATTGGTGTTACCTATGATGTTACCTACTTTTCAGAAATTAAAATCCAGTGACAGACAAATTACTTTGTTATAGAGTTCTAAACATAAATAAATATGACTACCGCGTACCTATTTTGTATCTAGATACATTATCATCGTGGTAAAATGATCCTAATCTGCGAAGAAAAAAGAAGCCCCAACAATAGGCAATCCGGTGAGCAAATGTGAACAAAAGTCCATCATTGTTTCCTAAAACACCACAGTAACACAGTTTTGTGCGGTTTCGTTACACTCTCAAGGCCAGATACTTACCTAGTTGGACGTTTTACGAATAACTGGTGGACTCAAAATGTCTTTAAATTGGAAATAGTATGAGAAAAAAATGCGAAAATGGCTCCAATTTAATGTAGAGACTTCTAAAATACCTTCTTCTTCTTGTACTTCGGACTATTTTTTAAAGCATTCAGCTAAGCTAAAGCAGAATTAATGTAAAGGGTGGATTAATGCAGGTACTGGTAGAGCCCCACCTGTTTGTTGACATTTGTGGTGAGTGGTGAGGTGACCCACATTTGAATAAAATATTTCAGGTTAGTGCAGAGTTAAGGAAATTGCGGCATTATTATAGAGCCAGCGAACACGACCTACGAGTATTACAATGTCACTGTAGGAGGTAGAGTGCTTTTGATTTTCATTTTAACAAGGTAACGAAACGACGCAAGTAAATAGCACCTAAACTTTTACCTAGATCACCTTGAAATTAGACTTCAGCAGTTCAGCTTCATTAATTTACTTTTTGTTTATAAAGTCTGTGTAACACGAAACAGAAACGCGCGGTAGAATCCAAAGCCGCTAGAAATGAAACAAATTAGAAAACAATATCTACTTATTATTCCTCAGGTAGTTGTATAAAAAATTCAAGGCACGCCCATTATTTTATTAGTAAGTTATTCACGCAGAACTTTTCACTAGAACCGGGGTTCGTTCAAGAATATTTTTGTACCTGGATTGAAATTGATGGAACAAAGCGCTTTTTTGTTTGCTGCTACTCGAAACTATCCGATGTCCCGGGCAGGGATGCCTGTGTATCGTGATGGGTATTTCGATGGATAATTCGATTAAATTACTCGTCGTTTGGGTCTAGTTCCATGTTATAACGTCACGACTCCGAGTCACGATACTTGTCTTATGTAGAGTTGACAAGTTGTTTATCATCATGGTAGTTATAGCTTTTGTAAATAACCAATACAGGGTGGAAACGATAAGTGATCTCACTCGATTATTTCTAAACTACACAAGATATCGAAAAATTGGTTACTGATCCTGAAAGTGCTTCACGAGCTCTTTCAAACGGTACCAACCATAGGTTACAAAAGAAACTAGATCTATCCGAAAATTCAATGTTTCCAGCTTCCATACTAAATGTATGCCAGCCACACAATGTTAAAAGTGTTAATTTTTTTTACTAAATAATAAACACTTAAAATGAACTCGTAAATTGCATTCTTATTTAAAATTATTAATGAAAAACATTGGTTCTAGGCTTTACTTGCCATAATATTATCAAGACATGAGTGCCATGACTGTGGCAGTACTCAATGTATGGAAGTTGGAAACATTTAATTTTCGGATAGATCCAGTTTATTTTGTAACTTATTATTAGTATTATTGGATAGAGCTCGTGAAGCACTTCCAGGATCAGTAATCAGTTTTTGGATATCTTGTATAGTTTTTAATATTAAGTGGTTTTACTAAATGTATGGAAGCTGGAAACATTGAATTTTCGGATAGATCCAGTTTATTTTGTAACCTATTATTGATACCGTTGGATAGATCTCGTGAAGCACTTTCTGCATCAGTAACCAGTTTTTCGATATCTTGTATAGTTTAGAAATAATCGAGTGAGATCACTTATCGTTTCCACCTTGTATACATATTATGTACATAAATGATAGCTCCAATATATTCACCGTCAATAGCTATTGTAATAATTTTGCTGTATTTACCGTTTCTAATTTGGCAACCTAAAAAAATGAATTAGGCTAATAACTTTTAAAATAACATTTCATAAAAAATGTGTTTCAAAGCCTCAACGGATTCAATCATTTTTTATTTTATTATGATTAAACAGTTTTAATATACTTACGCCCGTATTCACAAACATTACTATGAGGTCTCACAGTGCGCGTGGACGCGCAGGATGACACATAAACCAATCATAAAGCTTTATTTAACGCTGTGCGTTCAATTTCCTGCTTTACTTAAGCAAGCATCGTTTGTGAATACGGGTGTTACTCTATTATTAAAACGTGAACATTATATTTATAACTACTTAGTTAGACATTTTTTACATGTAAAAATGAGTCACATAGTCTTAATTACGAGTAAACGTTACCTAAAATATATTTCTCTACATACGTAATTTGACTGAACTCATTGTTATTTTCAGTCAAATTGCTTCATTTGCTACAGTAATATTCATGCCAGTTCTCTGCAATTACTGGTTAAAAGGAACTACTTATTATTGGGACTAGTTTTTTGTGTGCACATAGGGCAATGGACACGGAGCCTGTCTGGTGGCGAGTGTCTCTAGCCGGGGCTCGGTTTTTTATCTGCTCTATGTAATTATAGAGACAGTGGCCAGTCTGCCTGCTATCTTGTTTTAAACCGTTTTTATAAGCCGAAATAAGAATGTGAGTTGAAAAAGGAAAAAGTAGATTTAATGACAATGGTGTTTGGAATCCAGGTTTATACGAGTAGTGATTATGTACCTACTCTTTTGTATAATCATTTACTACTACAGTATGTAGATGTATTATTGAATATTCTGTGACAATGCACTATAATTTGGACTTTAAGAGGGTGGTTCACCTTAATCAAAGTAATCAACGTATCGTTTTATACGTACCTAGATCGCTAATGCATTTTTAACTACGATAATAAAATTAATTAGTTATAAGGAAATGGTTTTGTCAATTCGGATGTCGGTCTCGATTGTAAAATTACGTTTTAAGAGTAGACCAGGAAATTAATAAGTTTGTATTAGTAGTACGAGTAGTTTAGAATGATGACTAATGTTTGATTTAAACAGTAATCTAGCAATGTCGCGGAGAAAAGATTTCAAAGAAAATACCTATATAATTATTATATTATTATTCTGATATTAAATCAGATAAACATGCAGATTATCAGGACTTAATAGCAACTTACATCCCTCAAAGAATGCAGTCAAGTTCCTGAGTTATCCCGTATACCACTCCGGGATGACTCGTCCGAAGGCCAGGAATAGACGGCCGTTCCCAGTCATTTATTTATTATACCAAACGTCGAGTGATATAAAAACTAAGCAGACAACTCAATGCATCTAGTTTGGTTCAAGTCCGAGAACTAGATAGGTGGGAAATAATTAGAAATGTACTGAGACTTGAGACAAAATGTTTTTCAAATAATCCGACGTAAATGATTGTAGTCTTACCCCCTTAATAATAAAAGTTACGCCATAGTTGAACCCTGTTTTAAAATGACGTTTAGTATGGAAATGTCACTTGAAAACAGATTTTAACTACGGTCTAACTTTTTAATAATAAGGGGGTTAGTGTATAATTAATAGAATAACCACTGCAGTATGCAGATTGGTTTTGGGGTAGTCACAAATTACACAACACCTTGCACTTGCACCAACTACAATTTATACAGACTAAACGCGTTATTTTCCTTTGGAATGAAGTTAATTGTACGTATCAAGTAATAGATCCCTCGAGACCAGCATTATTCATAGTTTATTTGTGCGTAGGCGCAGGCAGCAGTGCAAATACCGGCGCGTAGCTTAGATTTCGTGCGCGTGGGCACACAGTAACCTCTAGAGAACAAACACGCAACAGTCAGTTATTTTTTAAATTAATTGTTAGATGGAATTCTACAATTACATTTATTTATCTGTCTTGTTAAATTTAAAGAGCAGAAGCAAACATCGATAGTATTATTGGTAGAGTCATGAGTAAGCTTAGCAAATACTGACATTGGTTTTACCTACTACCTACTTAGTTACTAAAAACTTTTGCGATTCATGAATTTCAATAATGATAGGGGCTAATCTATGCAGTGTGGTAATGCTAGTGATAATAATATGGGGATAGATTAAGGTAAGCCTACCTCACAGATCGCAGTTTTATTTCCAATTCCAGCTGCCGAGGTGGTCGGTGAAATCCTGTAGAAATGTCAAGTGAATTTAAAATGTTTCCCCATGTTTTACGAAACTTTACTTAACTTTAGTATGCAATTAATGCAACCTAATGCTTACTTAAATGTACTATAATACAAATGTAGAGATAAAATTGTGACGGAATTATCCTCAATGGGTATTATTAGGATATTGAGGTTAATCGGGCTACAAAACGCATTCACATGACTCACTTTTCTTCAGTTGAGGAAACTAATGTCACTCTTTAATTACCGACCAAAACAATTACAATGACTAAGGCAATTTACCAGAACACAGTTCTGTGGCAATTTCAACTTTTAGGCGATAAACGAATATCATGGCAAATGAATCAAGAGCACGATTATTTATATTTGAAGCGGATATGTAATATGTAGAGTTTATATATTTATCGATTAAAGTATGTTAACGTACTAGTATCACTATAGTGTTTATGTCTAGTAAGCAAATAGGTATCTTGAAAGTGGAAAATTATTTTTCAATCAGTGGTAGATAACTCTTTGGCATTTAATTTGCCATTTTCTTCATTTATTTTGAATGGCCAGTCGAAATTATTCTTTCTTCTTTCCTACCATTGACGCTACCTCTAAACAATATCAGATACCTAATATAATTGTACCTGCAGTAACATTATAGGCACTAAGCCTGCAATATAATCGCGTTTCATTTTCCCCTGTAAGCTAGAACAAAGCTGCTGGAACAATTGGAAACAATATGGTAGCAGTAACTGTAGTATACAGCCCACAATGGCTGCTGTGACCTACGCACTATTGTGCGCGCAGTTTCCGCAAGCCTGCGATCGCTTATCAGTGCATGCTTTGATGTTTATTTATATTTTTACATTTAACAAAATTGTACTGAGCAATACTGAGCTTCGTGGGTTCAATACCCGCTTTAGGCAGTTAGATGTTTTCAAGTTATATAAAACTAGCTTACCGCCCCGCGGCTTCGCCCGCGTGGAATTTTGTCTATCACAGGAAAACATTATCACGCGCGTCCCTGTTTTAAAAACCGGGATAAAAACTATCCTATGTCCTTTCCCGGGACTCAAACTATCTCTATGCCAAATTTCATCAAAATCGGTTCAGTGGTTTAGGCGTGAAAGAAAGACAGACAAACAGAGTTACTTTCGAATTTATAATATTAGTATAGAAGTATCGATAGATTTTCAAACTGAGCATCAAGCTAATCACCGGCATCTTATGTTAAGTCATGCATGAGTGTTATTTTTCAAAAAAAAATAGTCTGAAGTACTGAAGCGAAAATAGTTTTGAAATAGCAGAATTTAATCATAATTTACAGGAAGTAAATGTAAATCACATTCGAAAATAAAACTGTTACAGTAATACAATTTTTTCATTTCTTTCATTTAGTCAAGTAATTCACATTTTTATGTGCCGATTATTATGTTTTACGTGTCAATTAAGTTGGTTACAGTCTCGTTAATTTTACAAGTGAAACACCGGAAGAAATTACTGTCATGCAAAATACTTCAACAGTTTTTTTCCCAGTGTAAATAAACTTAATTAATTATTAACCATTTATAAATAAACATACTATAAATAAAATAGTAAATAAATATTGATTGTAAACCAGAAACCAGTTACTTATGACTTATACTCGCATGTTCGTACGATAGTCAACTTTAATTTAGTTACCCTTTTATCAAATTACTGGTTCGTCCGTGACCTCTTATCATCATCTTAATTGTCTTATAACACGAAGAAGGGCATACCGTGTTCTTTTATCTAATCTCACCCTCATGGTAGAATGTATTCTAGTTGATAATAAGATAATTATATGTATTGTACGAAAAAAATATACTCTATTTCTTATGAAATCATTTGTTATTAATTATTTAATTCTTTATTGCACCAAAAACTTAATTAACTTACTTTCTGTAGGCATTATTTTTTTTTGTTGTTTGAATTTTGGTATCACCGCTGCAACTTACTATTTTAATAAAATAAGTTTCGCTACTATCATCAACAACGTAAAGCATTTTTGGGCTTAATACAAAAAGTTTAACGCCCGTTGAACACTTGTTTAAATTGTCATTTTTTGTAATTTCCATAAATGTAATTTTAAACCAATGTTCAACGTTTGTCTTATATTTTTGTAATAAGGCCCTCTAAGTTTGTCATCTGGCAAAATCTTGATCTTAGCCTACTGCAATAGTTTCCTCAATTAAGTCACGTCTCGTTGCCAAACATTGGCGACCAAGAGGCCAACTCTCCCTATCAGGTTTTCTCACGAACGTCACCGTCGGCTGGGCACCCTCTGCAAGTGAACTCATGTTTGATGTAGTTACAACTGAGTCATGGATAGAAGGACCACCACCAACTACCAACAAACAGTAAGGCCTGCTGGAGTAGACGCCATTTAAAACGTTGTGCAAATCCTTGGGAGAGGCCCTTGTCCAGCATGCAGTGGATGTCATGTGGCCGAAACGAACGAACTCTCAACTCAATATATGGTAAGACTGGGCTCATTAACATACAGCTTTGAATCTAACCTAGACTTGTTCGTCGTTTCAATAGGTTACAATATGTCTTTCAGTTGAATCCGTCTTTTTGATTCTGTACGCCACTCTACTTTAAAGCTCTATCCTAAAAAATACCGTTCCTTCTTTATATTGAGGATCTCACGAAGATTCATAACAGTGCAAAGATACACGCAGAATAAGTAGTCCGATTTTAGTCTCTATGTCAGTTATCACTTTACACTTTAAGCCAAGGCTTATTGATTTTATTGGAATCAAAATTGCGTTCTTTTGAATTCGTTTTTTGTTTGAGTAAGCCCACTGAATTTACTTCATTTTGAGAATAAAACAAAATACCGTCATTACGCACTTTCCGCTCCCGACCGGCTGGTTTCCGCTCGAGCAAAGTCAACGAAAGTGGTCTGTATGTGGTTCGGTTCAGCTCCAGTCATTTTGAGGTCACGTTCAGCATAATAGGTTGTAGTCAAGAAACTGTATAAGTTATTAAAATTAATGGCGCCGACTCTAGGTAGAGCGTCCGTCTAGCTAGACAATTACTGCTCTATTTCAAATAGTTATAAAATATAGTTTTATTTTGTCGGCCGTTTGGTGTAGTGGTTCTAAAACGGACTACTATGCCGAGAGGTCCCGGGTTCGATTCCCGGCCGGGCAGAAATTGAAATAATGAATTTTAATTTCTGTGACGGGTCTGGGTGTTACTATGTATAATATGTAAGTATGTATTTAAAAAGTATATATGTAGTATATCCGTTAAACTAGCACCCATAACACAAGCATATTAATTGCTTACTTTGGGGCTAGATAGCGCTGTGTGAAATTTTCGAAAGATATTTATTGCACAATAGGTTAATTGGCACTCGTTTAATTTTATATTTTAATTTAAATACGAGTAGTAAGTCTAAGGCACAATGAGTGTAGGAAAAAACGTCTAAAGCTTACGTTTGCCTTGAGTTATCAAGGATAGATGATCTTTACTTCAAAAGATGTTATGTTGCATTCACTATTACCTCACCAACGTCACAACTCGTTAAAAGAAGCTGCTTGTTAGTGCTAAGAGAAAAGTTGAGTAATTTGTGACCATTCAGTTATAACATTATGAGAATTATACTTACAGGAGATTTCAGTTTTATTTGCAGAAAACGTACTTTAATTACTTACAATTTAAAAAAGTAAAACGCTTAATAATATACCCCACTTAGGTATCACAATAATAATTATAATAGCTTCGTATACTTAGTACGATTCGTAATGTTAGTTGGATTTTTACAATACCGTTAGTTATCTCTTAGTTATAATGATGATAGTCATAAAAAAATTTATTAAAAATAAATAATAAGCAATTTGTCTAAAAAAAAGAATAGCAAACCTGTAAAAGGAAAGGAAATAATAGAAGGCACCTAGGTCACTAAAGTTAATACCTGTCGCTACAAAATGAACTAAAATTCATTTTATCACTAGCTTATGCCTGCCTGTTTGCAACTAATCAATTTTTTAATCTATACTATGTGCTTACCTACTCGTAACTCGCCTGTCCCTTCGGTCACGTCCTGTAATCGGTCGATGACCGCAAAAAATATGTCAAGCCACGTAATAAAATAAAGTGCATGGCAAATAAATTCCTTTGGTGGTCAAACTTAACTGTATTTGAGATCAAATTGTAATTTTGCGCATCAGTTACGGTTCGTAAACTGGGTGAAAGATGTCCGCAATTGCTCATTGATGACAGTTGTTTTTTTTAGTTCAGTTTTTACATGCTTTACATGATCACTGTTTTGTAAAACAGTAGTCTTTGTTACACACCAGTTACATTTGCACGCATTGTCACTACTTACAAGTACATGGACAAAATGCTTAGTTACCATAGAAAAGTCACAGACATTTAGACTACCTAAAATTACATGACTCTTAACTTTTTCATACGATAAGTAGGTTTAAAAATGTCCCTAAATTGATATTTTATAAAATATTAGTTGTTGGCACTTTATGACATGAGAATGTAGTTCCTTATTTTGATTCCACGACCATATTATGTACCAACAACGTACACCACGTAATATTACAAGCTCATCAGAGAATGTTACTCAAATTATGTACTACAATGTTCAGTATCGCTCAGTCATCATGTGAATTTGAAAGTCGTGTTAGATGTTTCAAGCGAACTGCTAACATCATGGTTTTCATCATTATCTCCATTGTTCCATGGGGGCAGGCGGGAAAACTGGTTTCTAATGGCTTCATACAAAGTCATGGAAAATCTGGAAAACTTGCGATTTGAAAACATGGCTGCGAAAGCTTAGGGGTATTGTTTGTGAATAAAGAGAAAGACTCTACATTACGTTTTGTGATATAAATTGTAGGAGTACTTATTTTATAAAGGTTAGCTGGTAGAGAGGCTATAAGTTCGCCTTTTGTACCTCTTTTGTTTGCACATAAAGATTTTAAATAAATAAATAAATAAGTATTTTATTAACAATAAGTAATGTTTGTTTATATGAAGTGTATGATTTCCTCTTACGCAAATATTTTTATAGTTATCGATACTCCTTTATGGTGTACCTATACATAATGAGTAATTCGGAGGCCACCTTCAGCGTGATTTGATTATAAAACAATAAATTATGTAGTTACATTGGGTGCCATTACGTCTGTATTATAAGTGGTGTTCCATATTTAGTTACTTAAAAATTATTTATCCTTGCATTCATATGAGTATTTAGGACTGTAATAAGTAAAGGATATCCTGTAAGGCAAATCAGATATCGACAACAATTCAACAAATTTAATTGTTTTCTTAGCATTAGGTATAATCCTGTAAAATGGCTTACAAAATATAATGCCTAGTAGAGCCGGCAAGGGTGTAGGGTGGACATGTGAGCATTTAGTGGGTTTCAAAGATTGACTTATATGGACTACCTGCTTACTGACTCGCCAGTGTTTTTCCTGTGTAGAGCTAAACAAATAGACAGAAATCAGTAAACAAAAGCAAGGAAAAACGTTTTTGAACTCTATGTTTGACATTACATAAGCTCTATTTACAGAATATTGTTAAATTGCGTCTTTCATCCTACTTAAACACGAAAACGTGGAACGTCTAGACACCACCCCAACCTTTTGTAAAGAAAGAAACAAGGACCTCCATAAAATGGCAATCCAAATGTTAAAGTAACAGGTGGAGCAGGTGGCAAAAGAACTTAACGTAAAAAACCGACCGTTATTCATTATCCCGAGTCCCTACGGAGTCCCGACGGGTTGCATAATAAAGCCTTTGGAGTTGTAGAGACGACTCTACTAAAGCCTACTAGTGACATCTGTTGAAAGGCAAATGAAACGCAAGAAGCATCACTACGAAGGTAACTGCGAATGGTGTTCGAATACAACAGCCATAGAGCCTTCGTTTTCATGGTTTTTTTTTTCGTTACACTATTCTGTAAAGGAAAGAGAAACCATTACAGTACTGGTTTTATATTGTAAGACTTGATTGAGAAAGCACAACAAGCATATGTTTATTATAAAGCGTTAAGCATTTACTTGGCATACTTAGTTCACTATGCTATACATAGATGGCGCTTCTTAATGGTTGAAGTAACTTTTTTATATTAGCTCTACATTACTAATTACGTTAATTATTTACTTCGATGTTATTGTGTTGTTAATTTGACGCAATAGTCTGTCACACGGTGTCTAACTTCCTTGTTTTTGAGTATTGAGGTGAGGTACCACCTGGGTTAGCTTCTTCTTTAGCTTAATTAATGGAGTTATAAACATAGTCTGGTTTTAAAATTTTAATATTAATAGCACATCACATTTTTATCACAAGATCGCACTTATAGGTACCACAGTTTTGAGCTTCATGTTTCCTCGTAGTCCTCATAGGCTACTACGACTACGAGGAACTCAAACGTAAATTGTAGAGTTTAGGTTTGACGAACTAAATGTAACTGGTGCCCAAAAAGTCTACTAAACTTGTAATATAACTATTCATAAGCATCGAGGAATCGAATGAAAAGTCAATTTAAGCCATGAAGCGGCTTAATTTGCGGCTGTGGTGGTGGCCGGCACCCCGCAGACGTTCCGCTGGCTGCGCGCGCGCCGACGCGCTCCGCCGGGCTCGCTGCGCCATTGACTGACGCATCCACACCCTTTAGGAATTTCTACCACGAATAGGTCAGATATTTTCCAAAATCACCTCTATTACAATTACCTTACTTAAGAGAGACTGGGGATTGGGGTCAACCCCTTTTATGGCATGTTACCGTACCGAAGTTCTTAACTCGATTTCAATATGTTACTCTACCTAATTTTCCGATTTGATTTTTGGATAATTTTGAGATTTTTCCCACTCATAGCACCTTGCACTTTTTAGATTTTGGTGATTTCATTTCTAGTATTTGTATGTTTCATTAATGGCATCTACTAACTCAAACGAAACGTAATTTTTCACTTGAAAATATCAAGTGGTATGTACTTAAGTTTTGAACCCACGACCTTTCGTTACGACTGAACTACGACGGAGTCATTAACATGCCGAAATTTTAAAGTGCAGCATATGATTTTTTGTTTCACACTTGAAGCAGTTGATTTGTGCCTACCTGCTGCAGGTTTAAGTTCTTACTATTCTGCAGTTTTTCCAGAAATTGCTAAATGAAGTTTCAGTCCTAAATTTGAACCCTTTTTGTACTACCTATGACTATGAATCATGATGCAGGAAGGTGTTGACGCGCATCGCTGCCCGCCCGCGACTGACCCTCGTTGCATCCACCACCCTTTGGGAATTCCCACCCATTTCCCTTCGACGGGATTTCGGGACCGTGAGCAGCACAAGGATCTTCGGTTCGTTACTTGGTGATTTACAATTGCCACTTGTCCTGATGCATTTTAAAATCGCGTTTGTAAATGAAAAACAATCGGTATTAATTTCTTTGTTAATATAACATTTAAATCCTGCAAGTCTATTTTTGTGACAACCTGTTTCCTAAAAAGTTAAATGGAAAAGTTCCTGAAAAGATGATGGGTAAAATTAGACTATGAATAGAATTAGTCTACGGAAACACTTCTACGGAAAATTCATGGAAAATTCTGACTGGTACTTCGTTCGATTCCATACCTAAGCTAACTTAGGTATTTTCCTCTTTGAAATAGCTTTTTTGAATTAATTGAGATTGTAGTCTGGGGAACCTACTCGTCCTAACTTCCACTTAAATATCAATGCTTCTTTCATGATAAGGTTCATTAGGCAGTAGGTACTTTGGAGCTGACGTAAACACCTTCTAGGTAATGAAATCGGAATACAGCTCATGCAAGCAGTGCATGGAACTTATAAACTACGTAACGTCGTCTACGTAGTTTCAGATATTAAGTGACGTTGGATTTATTACCATTTGTGGCTGCACAGGTGTAACCATTGTTTACACGGCGTGCGAGCCTCGCTGAAGGCGCTGAATGGCTCGCCACCTCGCTGGGGGGCAGGGGAGCGGTGACCTGCTGCCCCCGCCCCCCGCGCCGGTCGCAGCCGCGGCCGCAGCCTGCGCCCGCGCAGAAAGTCGAGCCAGTTGCTCGCCGCGCAGCCTCCTGTTTGTTTACATTCGATAACATAAATTCGTGATGTTATAACGTTTCGCAAATCACACACTTCCGCAGACCTTCATGGTATTTCAAAGTGAATCACGCATTGTGCACCCGCGACGGATTTTACGTGGTCAGTGATTGCCTGAGTGATGTTATAGTATTGTCGTGCTGCACGTTTTGTCACTTCGACTCTGCACTAAATTGCAAAGCTGGTTTTTAGTGATAATTTGCATTGTTGTTATTACAGACGCTTATAGCCACGTCTCCTTCATACATTTACTTGAAAATTTTTCATCTCGTAATTTCATGTGACATTCAAATTGTGTTGTGTGCTTCAAGTTCCCTTATTAGCATTTTTCTCATATCTTATTATTATTTGAAATTAGTTAAATTATATTTAAAATACAGAATTTGAATGTAACCATTGTAGATTTTGATAGATCTTCCAATTACAAAATTTGAATAATCACCCAGACGTGAGTTCAGGTGATGTCCATCGGAGCATGCGCGCTGTTGCATGACTGCACGCAAGTCCGTTGCTCCTGAACTGACCGTGGCTATGTTGTTTTATAGTCTTCATTAGTTTTTGTATGGGTAATTATTGTTAATGGAAAATATGGAAACTGCTCGTTCATTGCATTGAAAGTGAGGAAACTATTGGAAATCGAACTGCCTTCCTTATTATAGGACATGTCTATCACAATATCTTTGACGTCGTATTAAAATTTATGGAGCATATACTTATTCGTAAACACTGGATTTCATGGGTGGCCAAGCAACCAATGAATAGAAAGTAAATAAAATTATAGCCAAAGAAAATCGTTGACACTGTTCCTAAGAGACTGTCAATGGAGTACGGTGAGACTAATGGCATCATGGCCGCGGGATTACTATGGCATTGTTATTTGAAGAGTGTGTCGGTAACATAATAACTGGCATCGATCTAGATACCCAGATCTTGAGATATAGAAAGCAATGTCACGTCTTGGAATAGAGATTTTCTTGAAACAGTTAGAACTGTAACGTATATCTTTGAACTAACCAAATAAGTACTACATGCACGACAACTCTTAATTTGTTATGCAGTTAACATACATTTCTGGTGGCCACAAGTACAAAAATAAACATTTTCTTAACATCTGACCTCAAATGAATAGTGGGAAGTTTTAAGTTTCCTATAGAAACAAAGGGAGTTCTCAGCTTAAAGTTTCCATTCATATTGTTGAAAAACGGGCTTAATTAAGATTTCTTGAAGCAGTTTCCCCTGCTGTTCATACCCTACCCACTTGCGAGCTCCCACGTACCTTTGGATAGCCTCCATTTAAACCGTGATGACAATGGAGATGGTTTGGTAACATTGGACATAATAGCTAATTGTCAAGCTGAAGCGGCCTATCGCGTTACACATGGAATATACTTACATATCAATCGAGTTAAACTAACCAATAAAAGATCTTTTGACCACCTTCTTGATTCTATTCAGCATATTATTACGTATGCTGAATAGGAATATCAAATCCTAACATTCAAAAACATTACATTAGAAGATGGCATAATTTTGCAAGTCTTATGTCGTAATTTGTTGCGAATTCAACAGAAATGTTTCTAACCAAAGGTAAATGTCCATTCAACTAAAATCTGTCTGTAAACAAGATAAGCACAATTGCCTAATACGTTTTAAGTTGCTTATTAGAATTCAATAAACTGAATAGACCCAGTTTTACCTTTAGAGTCAGCACAAAAATATGCGGTTTCTACTTTTGGGTATCCTATTCAAATATGGCTCTTTCATTCCAAATAGATTTCACTTTCGTACTTGATTCAATGGTGAATTTATTTTCGTCTAAATTCGTATTTGGTTTTGTTCCAAGTTCTTTTTTTAACATTTTTAAACACTGTTTCTACATTGTTCTTGTTTGAATATTTTATCCCAGCATATTATTGTCTTCATTTCAATTTCAAAGTCCAGCACTTTGTATGAGAATAAATTAAATAATATCAAGATTTAACTTGTTATCAGAGGATTTTATTCTTATTAATATTTTTCCGTTGCCATGGAAATAGCTTAGTATCTCGACCGCAAAATCGTCAGGCTAGATTCCGCTGCATTTTGATCATAGATAGAGCATGCCGGTGAATTGTACGTAGAAGTGAATGTGCATTAAGTGGGGGGAATGGTGATAGCTAGATAACGATGGAGCGATAACGGGAGGCCGCCGCGGCTAGCGTCGGTCGCGAATTTTTTACACTTTTTGCTCGTCTGAGGCCAGACCTTCTAGCGGTGTTTGCGGTGTGATAAAGTTGTATCGATGTTTACCGGCAGTCACAACGTGTTGACTCGGTGGAGTGTCCTCGTCGCTATCTATAACGTGTAAACTGTGCCTTCGCGGACTGGAAAACTAATTTAAAAGATAAAAACATGAGTGTAAAATTGTTAAGTGAAGTGTGAATAATGAAGGACTCTGCTCCACGGTGCGAGGACGTAGCCGACAAGCTGGTGCGCCTGTTCGGATGGCGGCAGACGTATCCTGTGCAGAAGCTGCAGAGGAACATCTTGCCTAAACCTAATGAGACGGTAAGGGTTTTTAGAAATTATGTAGAGAAAGGGCATCCTTGCGGCTTGTGATGAATTTTCTCCACAATGCTCTATATTTTGTTTTGCAATATTGACATTATTTCATACAACTTTCCTGCGGAATAATTTAAGTTGGAAACAATATTTTAATTAAATACGAGTATAGTAGGTATACTTTCCTAATATGATATGCCCGTAAATCTGAAGCGACGACTTTTATTCCATAAAAGCTAGACTTAGTCATTTCGTGCCTTGAAGACTATAGTCTTATATATATAAAAATGGAACCCGTTTCGCGTTGTCACGGCATCACGTGTGAACGGCTGAACCGATTTCGATAATTCTTTTTTTTAAATGTTTGTGGAAGTCCAAGGATGGTTCTTACGGAAAAAAATATTAAGAAAATCTCTACGCTAAGGCGGTACGAAGTTCGCCGGGTCAGCTAGTTATTTATAAGATAGAACCTACTCGTTGGAATCCCACTTTTTCCCCCTAGAGGTTTTCTGTTTGGGGTATAAAACAAATGCCTTTTCCATGATTCAGTTATATGCGGAAATATCTTTATTAGTATGTTTTCATTTCTATCAGCTTTAAATTACATTTTTAATCTACAGCACGCTTAATTTTTGATTATGGAAAGAGCTGCACGTGTATCATAACCTGCAGTTAACTTGCATAACAAAGGTCAATTGTTTTGTTTGATCAACGTAACTTCCCGTGATACGCGTGGTTATCGCGCCTTTCACGGGCTTTGTGATCTGAAAGTGTTTGAAAGCATTTCATTATAGCGAATACAGTCAGGTGCATAAAAACAATACGGAATTGTGTTTAACCTTAGATTATTACTAAAAGGGAAGATACGTCACGTGTCACGCTCAAAGGATGTTCAGGACACCATTTTACTTCAGTTATCTGTCTGTAAGGCTTTAACTACTGAGTATATTAATACTTCTTGCACATCAAAATTGCAAAGATCTACAAAAATAACCGTTCGTTGTTAACACAGTTCTAAAATAGTAAATCTCTTTTTAAAGCTTCCTTTAGGGCTAGAGATATTAAAATTTATCTTCTTAGTCATTATCACAATGAAAAAGCTATGTAAAGCTTTCAATTGATTAGGGTATTCAGCACCATCTATGGCTCTACTTATCTATAGTAGCTCATTATGTTGGATCCTAGAGCTTTGAACTTAATACTTAGCAGTGCTGTCTCTAATCCTCATTCATGACATCATGGGAGGGTACTTAATTGAGACAGATGGACCCACAAATGTAGAGTGGGCTCGCAAATCATACCTTCTAAACATACGGAAGTATTTTGCTTCAAGTAGTTCTAACCTACCTGACTGTACATCGCAATTACGCCAATGGTATTCCTATACCGTCGACAATTCACGCGCGAGGTCACCGAACCCGCGTGGTGGCGTGCGAACCGCCCCGTTGACTCATACGTCATGCGAGTCCAGATAAATGTACTTGTGTGGAAATTACTGGAAGATGAATGATATACAACCTATACGACATTTGGAAGAGCATCGTGGTAGAGGGTTTTTTGCTGGTTTTAAATATGAAACCCGATCGCATTATGACCATTTTGCGCATGGGACAAAAGGCGAATGGGACTGATTTCGAATGGGACGGAATGCAAATGGGACCGAATGCGAATGGGACTGGGAATGGGATTTTTGAATTCGTGACGAAATGTGAATGGGACGGTCGCGTCAAACCCAAATGAAATAGCTATGTAATATTTAGCAAGCAACATAGAGATAATGAAACTTGAATTTATAAAATGAAATGTAAGAAAATAATGTAGCTACTAAGTACGAGTATTATACCTACTACGTGTACCTACCAACCCACTATTGAACCGAATAAAAGAGAGCCGCGAGAGTTGAGAGAACGTGTCACGTATCAAACGATCTTTCACTTTAATACGAGTAAAATCTTTATTCTTTGTTTAATTCTGACCTCGATATTGCTGTTCATACTCGACAATTTACTGGGAAGTAGACAATTTCGCATCATGTATGGTACGGTTAAATGTGGAGCTATTGTAGAGCGATCTGGGACGATTCCAATAAATTACGATTTGCAGCTGTTGTCTCTACAACATTCTTCTAATTGCTCCATATTTTTGAATCAGTTGGAATTTTATTTGATGTTCTTTACAAATTATTGTTTATTACTGTTTACCTACTTGTGAAACGATTCACGAGACCCGACCGGGGGAGAAAGGCTTTGTTAATTATTTCGCATTGTGACCGCCAATAATTGATCAAAATTACCATAACGTATTGTCTTTATTGGAACAATTTTACGACCCGTGCAAAAACACTATGCCCTATCTATTTTTGCTGGAAAGTTACTGGTATCATTCGATAGAGTTTTGAGAACAGTTTGCAAGAAATATCAATTGTGTAATTAATCGAAATTGAACTTCAATCGAATACCAAATAATGGGAACTGACCTTGATTGGTTAGTCAAGCGGCACTGCGCAAGAGTGTACCGCGCAGACAACTTATTTTTCTTACAGATAATGCCCAAATTAGAATAACTATTAGGATGTTCTAGTAATAATGTTTAACGAGAAACTAATTAGAATAGAGATCATTTATGTATAACATGATAGTTACTACGAGTGTAATTAAATTAATACGTCAAATAGCATACATTCCTTTGTAGATCAATTTGAAGCATTAATTAGTTAAAAAACCTTAATGTAATGTAAACCAGAGGCAATACACTTGTAAATGCAAATATAATTTTGTTGTTATTATTATTATAGCCTGCCATGCATGATGTTATGCTGTAATATCGCACTAATTATAACTAGGTAGAGTATTTTGTTTAGCACGATATACCTAATTATTTATAAGCAATGCACTAAATTCGTAGAGTCCTACCTATTTGTGAGTAAAAAAGGATTTTAAACATGGAAAGTTCATCATCGTCATCATCATTTCAGCTACAAGATGTCGCCCACTGCTGAAAGTTCTCTCCCAATGATTTTAGAATGAAAGTTAATTTAGACCAAATTCTAACTGTGGAGACTAAATGACGAAAAGTCAATTTATATTTGACTGCTCATGCACTATAGTTGTGTTGTGGTACTCTTTGGTTACGACAATACGACACAATTGCAGGCTGCGTCCACTATGCGACCTCTGCGCAATCCGCATTGAGCGCGTGCGCATTTCCGCCGAGTTTGTATAGCGAACTCAACGCAAAGTACACAATAACTATTACTATATTATGGCTTTGTACACCTTCAACTAGTGAATAGCTTTTAAAAAATAAATATTCATAAACGCATTTTAAATCTTTACTAATATTATAAATGCGAAAGTAACTCTGTCTGTCTGTCTGTCTGTCTTGCTTTCACACCTAAATCACTGAAACGATTTTGATGAAATTTGGCATAGAGATAGTTTGAGTCCCGGGAAAGGACATAGGATAGTTTTTATTCCGGTTTTTGAAACAGCAACGCGCGCGATAATGTTTTTCTGTGACAGACAAAATTCCACGCGGGCGAAGCCGCGGGCGGAAAGCTGTCAGTCATAGGCTGTAATCTAAAATTTTTATTTCAGCAATTCAGTCCTATTTCAGATACTTACAACAAAAGAAAATAATATATTCTCAAGGTGGTAGAGAAAAGTCGACCTTTGTTTCAACTTGTTTTCCTTGATATTGAACAATTTTCAGTAGCCTTCGATTATGCTGTTCTAGTTTAAAACAATACTTCTGATATCTCCAAGTAGGTATAGTAACGAAAAGGTAGTGAAATACATAGTTCCGTCATAAGCATAAGTGTTTTTTGTAGAAAACTGTTACAGAGTTTTCTCCATGTGGGGTAAACAATTGACTATAAAAAGAGGTGTAGCATTCATTGTCTTTCATTGTATTTTTATCAAGCTACTTACTAATGAGGAATTTCGTATATAGGAAGTATGTATTGCATATTTTACTTGATATCTATAGATAATGCGACGCATTGCCTTTTGCTGACGAATTATTTCACTTCGTCATACCTACCTTGCTAATCTCAATTATTTTCAACGTTGAAGTTGTTTGATGTATAATAATAAATAATAAATGATAATATTTTACACGACTGTGTGCTTGGTGCAAATATAACACTGGGTGTGTTTTCGAAGGCCACTTTATTGAAAAGACAATAAGAACTAAGCTTGTCCATTAATCATTAGCGTATTATCTTTGGTATTTATTATTCATGTCGATAGAGTCATAGTCATAGTTAGATAAATATTTGCTCAAGATTAGCCTAAGAAATATTTTGGATTAGGTATTGTAAGGAAAAGTATACGACAAAGACACTGAAAATTTTTGTATGCTTATGGCGCAGTTACACTATGTGGGAAATTGATTGAGAATTCGAGATAGTGTAAACACGCACTTCAGTTAGTTTCGCCGTGTGTAGCTCATACTTCGGTGTGCGTGCTCGCGTTTCGTCTCGGTCAATTTCCCGCATAGTGTAACTGCGCCATTAGAGGGATTACCAACCACGTTATTAAATAAGTTTTCCTTTTTGATAGAGCAATCGATTGGATTTGCGAAAAGGTTGCAAAAAATGTGGTCATCTGAGGCAGATTATATTTTTGTGAAAATTGTGAATCAAAAGTGATATGAACATAAACATTTCAAAACAAATGTGACATTAAATTATTGATAAACGGAATTGAATACAATATAATGTGTTTATTATCGGCCGTTTATCGCGCAGCACCTGTTTCACTCGTACGGCTTATCGTACGCTCTGTAATCCGGATTATATGTATAAGTAGTCAGCGTGTTAGAAAAATAATACATTTTTAATAGCTTATTCCGACAATCCCCTGCAAAGAGGTTCTTAGGAATATTTAGCTGGAAAAGATTTCTAAAATTTCAAAAATCGCTTTGAAAATGCGTCTAGACTCTGGATTTACGACTATGTAGGTATGCGAATTTTTAACCATTTGTCCAAATGAATTAATTTTATTTTATTTGCATTTCTGCCATATCTGTTCAATTTAAATTTCCAATTAAGAACAATAATTGAAGATAATTATTTAGCAATGTGGTCGGTGTCACCTTCGTAAAGATAATTGATCTACTTTAAATATTGGTTTTCTGAATTTTCTGATAAAGTATATTAACGTCAAGGAATTTCAGACTTTTTCAGTCACCATCCTAAACCTAGCGCTACAAACATTATTTTTAAATGGTGATAAACAATGTGACTAAGGATTTGTTACTATTTTTAAAATAACTCCATCTAAAAATGCTAAATTGTGTTTGGTTTTGATTGTTATTTCGTGTATTGCCTTTATTGACTAGTGAGTGGGCGTAGAGCCATCCACTGTAGACGCTTTAATGCACTAACGGTGCGCAAGCGCTGAACAATTACCGTTACTCTGTTTACACACATTCGCTTGTTCTAATTTCAAATTGTGAAAAAGTCTATGCCACTACTTAATTAGGTATACTACCTTTTTAACGCGGTACGAGAATTCAGTGGGTTTTAACCTACTTTGTTTCCTGTTACTATTTTTTTCTTTTGACTTATATTTTGACGTTTTATTAAAACAATTTATGATTTAATGTTGAATAATTGATTGATATTTTATGAGTGAAACATGTCCTAGTAAGTTATTTAACATGTAGTATTAAACAACATCAAGATATTACAACATGCTTCAAATAAATAAAGAGTAATTTAATGATTTATTACTGAAAATACCAACAAATTTAATTATGTTACAAAAAAAGGTTAGTTACAATTTTTTAAAATAAAAAACGTCGTTCATCTTTTGTTTATAAATTCAAATAGATTGTTCTAATACACTAATTAGGAGTTTCATTCAATTAATAGCTAAAATTTAAATATTCATAAAATATAGGCATTTAGTTTAGTGTTACAATCCTTCTTATCAGCAATTCAGCATTGTTATTCACTCTACATGTTAATTTTCAAGTTCTTGTGTTCTGCACACGCATAACGTGACTGATTTGCGTACCTACACGCAGTCTTATGTGAGATTTGACGAAATTATTGTAATTGTCGTAACTGTATTAATCAGATTAAAAAATATAATTTGACTTCTTTGGACGTCTCCGTTTTAAATTATACAAACATTCTCGTAATCAAGCCGGTTAATTAACCTTAATTAATGAGAGTTGGTTATCATTGCTGATCAATTAAAAGTATTCGTCAAATGATTAATAAAACCAGGAACTTATTTTTGTTTGTGTTTTTATATAATAAAATCATTTTTTGTTAAAATTAGTCAGTCCACGCGGGATAATAAACAATGATTACTTGTACGTTCCGAACTATTCCAAATATAATATGATACAAATATCCAGTTCCAGCAAAGGCGTACATAATTCATAATTATTGCATGTCACATGCCGTGAAAAAAATAGATAAAAAATTCTTGCGTTTTATTTCTGTTGTGAGATCTTTCTAATCGTTCCGGCTTCAGTTCTATTTGTACCGCGGCGCCGCGCGACTGTGCGTTCGGTCGATTCGATTTTCCGAGACCGCGGAACTCTATGGTTTCTGTGTTATTATTTTTAAAAAGTGCTAGTGTTCGTGATTATATTTAATCTGTGGTTGGAATTTTGAATGGTTTATTTTTTAAATCATGGAATCGTTTTCGGCCGGATGTGATCGCTTGAAAACCGTCATGCTTTATTTGTTTGATCTGTTACACTATTAGAACTAACTGCATGACTTGTTCCGATGGAATTAAAAAATATATGACCGCGTTTTATCCTATTCGAAATAAAATACGAAACTGATAGAGCTCTACTAATTAATACATTAAGTTTACGAAACAGTAAAAATATGGATCGTGTCACTTATTAAATTAAGAACATTTAGCCGAATTATGTAATTAAGTATGTAACAATACTTTCTTCGAAATCAATAAGAGTACGTATTCGATTGCACAAAGCTGTAAAAACATTGATGAGTGCTATGATTGCAACTGTGAATTTGCATAACAACTTTGCGTCGCCTTGAGGTGTATTTGCAGAAAATGCGGTCTTCACACGTCAATTTGCAATGTTTGGCAAGCAAGTTACATGTACAGTTGACCATCTAGCTTAGACTTTATTGTGGACAATCAATCTTTACTTAAAAGTTAGCCGCCGGTTATGAAGAGGAAAATCTAACGCTCAATCTAGACAGAAAAACTAATGTTTATTCTACCATTTGGCAAATATTTAACGACGATAGTCTGATGATGGCTTTCGACTCGAGAATGAGTCTTAAGCCATGTTTCCACCAAGGCTGAGCGGAGCGGAAAAGTGTCGGGCTGTCAAATTTTTCTATAGAATTTGACAGAGGAGCTGCGCAGAGCGGAGAAGTGAAGTGGAGTTAATGAAATCTGATTGGTTAATCAAAACACTCTCTGCTCCGCTCCGCTTTGGTTGAAACCGAGGCTTAAAATTAAAATTATTCAAAACTTATGACTCTACATTTTACTTAAATATGTAGTTATTTGAACGCTTGAGTACTTCAGATATTTTTCAAAACCAGCTTTTAACCTTTCAGCGTTTTTCTAACAAGTACCTACATTGACGCAACGTGAGTGCTTAGCATTCGGCGCACGCGTCAGACCATAACGCCTGCATTTCCGCCGAAGCCAGGTTAGGCCATCGACAAATTAGTCCACTTAGATAATAGCTTATGAATATACATCGCTGTGATTCGGCTAAATATGTCCGCAGATCCTCCATTCAACTGGACGATAAACCTTAAAAAAGGAATAAATTATTTACTGCTTTAATTAAGCTGGATTAATAAAATTGAGGTCTTTGAATCTCAGATAGGTACTAGCTAACATTAAAGTGGATTGAATATTTTCAAAATTGAAACGTTTTGCGTCCAAGGATTCTATGGATACGAGATGCTTAAGTTTGGAAGCATCATTCATAAATCTTAATAAATTATGGCGTATTGTTATGAATATTTAGAATAGAACAGTCTATATTCTAGTCACAGGGAATATCATGCATGACGTATGAACAAACTTTATCAGAGAAACAATAATAAGAAGAAATCTGTAAGAAATGCAAGTATTCATTAGATACGCTCTGCTCATAGGTGCACTCACGCAATCTATGCTATGATGCTCGTACCTATTACGTTTCCAATTCTTACAAACATGAGATGTTTTATTACAATTGCAGGACTTACACGTAATTTAAAATGGGTTTTACTATCAATTGTCGAAACTAACATGTCAAGAAATGACCGCATAAAACACTTCACAAGAATTTCTTGGCTGATTTCTTTTCTAATCAACGAAATAAATAATAAAATTTTCATTTATACTTGCCTACCTTTTGTTCTCTACGTTTCTATAATAAATTATATTTATTTCTAATCGAAGTTAATAAATTCATCAGTATCTTTTATGGGGCGTAACAATTAACATCTGGTGACGACCGCGAGTGGTGGACTGTGTTTGGTCAGTGGCGCGCGAAGGCCAAGGTCTCATCTGCAAACCTGCCTCCACCAGATCGCAATCAATGCAACCAGACGCAAACTTAGCCTCGGATCAATCACACCGTGCACTCAATAGAATACATACGCTCTATCATAGAGCAGAATAAGCTTCGCAAACATTTTCTTTCTCAATTTTGTGCGTGGCCAGCGTGACGTAATCGAAACAAGAAAGCGCTTTTAGGACTTTCATTTGTTTTTTAAGCAGTGTTCTAAAAGACAATGGGTAATGTGTACTTAACAAACCTTCGTTTCACGACTTTATGCGTGTAAAGTTTGTGAAATCGATGAGTTAGCACAATGTGTGGTGTGACGTCAGTGACCTGTGGACGATGGAGGTGATTCAATGGCAGTGACGATGGAAGAGCCAGATGTGTCCGAGAAGCCTGTGCCTCCGCCCAGGTTCAAGAAGCTAGCTCGGCTGGCAGCTGCTAAGGAACGCCGGTCGGTGACATGGGTACGACGTTACATCTTGCGATTGTTGATTCGTTGTGCTATTACAAAATTTCAACGGTTTTTAGTCATGCAGAACATTTTGGTGGAAGACGTTTGATCTTTATACAATCAGTACAAACCGTTGAGTCTTTGTTTATATGATGAATACTTCAGGATTAATTTACCTCGTCTAAACGAGCGTCGTGATTTTATCTTATTTGTAGGCGTAAGGTATTGTGCCTTTTATTCGTTGATCCCAAAAGCCTGGATGTATTGACATCGCTTTCAGATTCGCACTGATAAAGGCTCGTACGCTTTGACATGAACTGAATCTCGATGACATGACAGGCAGATAAAGGACTGACGGACAAACAAAACGTTCGCAGACATTGTACGGCAGCCAGTGAATAGGCCGAGCTGCGTAAATACCGCGTGGGAACACTTCGTTCCTACTTAGATACGAACGTGTCTGTAGAAAAACATATAAATTCGCTAAACCTTACTAACAATGCGAATATTTCGCACATTGTCATACAGTTAGGTTTTGTGATTTCATATTATGGCGTTTCCCGTTAGGTTTGCGCGCAATCAGCGGTGTATCAACGTTTTAATTGCTCTGAAAGTGCGACTTTCATCTGCAACTGTCGTGGAATTACTGTTTTGTTCTCTCTTGAAAGAGAGAGAAAGTTCCTGAAGAGGTGGCGATATACATTTATTTGACACTATTAGAATTATTTAAAGTCTGAGATCAGGCAGTCGTTTTTTTTTTTCAAGTAAAAATCATGATTTTAGAGATACCTTTAAGTAACATTATAAATGCAAAATCCTTGTAACATAAACCCTTGGTTTTATTATTGCTGCACTTTAATATGAGAAACTACACTCAACATCTAATAAACCGCACCTTCCGCGACGCGAACTTTAAAGATTTTCTTCTGACACAATCATGGTACCCCAACAATATTGGTGTTATTTGAAAGCCCAATAAATATCCTTAAAGAAAAATACATTTCATTTCTAAATAAATAATTAACATATACCATAAATGTGACTTAAAAATAGACCTAACTTTGGGCTCACCTCTGGGATCAATAAGACCAATTTTTATGGTTATAAAACCAAATTAAGATCTCACGTGTCCTCTTTAACAGATGGATAGCGATTAATCCCAACATAACAGTTTTATAGTCATAAAAAATGGCTATAGCGTAACTACCTATTTTTTGAAGAAGTGACTCTGGATCCTTGTAAAGACACATTTTTGGGGTAAAAACCTTTCCTTTAATGAAATGAAGTTTAGAACTAGGCTTTTAAATGGTACCAATGTTGGTGGGAAGTGGGGATGCATACGTTTGATAAGTGCCTGTCGCGGGAGGTGCGATTTATTTGATGCCGAGTGTAGTTTAGTTACATACCTTTATATTTCCTTTGCATTCAGTTTAGTTAATGTTGTGAGACATATCGCTTGAGGAGAAGTTGAATAATTTCATGACAGAATTTATAAAACTTTATGAGTTTTTTTTATAACTCATTTAATTTTTGCAAGTAGACTTTTAAAAAGCACTTTTACTACATAAACTTGATCATTAAGTTTTAACTAACCTAAGTGCCTATGAAAAACGAAAGAATTTCCCCTTAGGGTAAAAAGACTAACCCTGCCTCCCGCCTTTGCATTATAACAGGCTAAATTAAGTCAAATATTAACGAATTGTCTCCTCTATTCCAGGGTCCTGAGACATGGGTCGGCGTCCGGGCTCTCCGCGCGAGCTCCGGTGGCATCTTGGACCCGGACGACCGCGTCCGGGATGTGGCGGACGACCGGGAGACGCTGACGGCGGAGTGCACCGGACAGACGCCGCAGCCGCGCGCAGCGCAAGCAGATGGCGCTAGTGGCTCGTCGGCTGGCACCGCCTCTCCTGACATGTTTAGGGTACGTTTAGAAACATTAGTTATCCTTGTTCTTGAACATTTAAGGCCCACTTTGTTGGGTAAGAATAAACTATCTTTTTCCCGCGACTTAGCTCACGTGAAATTCAGCAGAAAAACGGACTTACGTGACTCATAAGTAATTTATAACTCAATTCTACATGATAACTAATTAACATATTATGTAATTATTATTCAATACTACTGTAACATTTCTATAAAATACGTTCATTAATTTTTCGTGAAAGAGTCTTAACAAAAATGTTATCTGTCATAATACCTACATCCAATTTTATTCATTTTAAACAATGAAATAAATAACTAAACAAAAAAAAATATTTAAAAACATTAAAATCTTGGCCAAAACGAAGCCCGCCCTGAATGAGGCTGTGTCGGTTTATGTCTTTGCCAGCGAAAAAAAAATTACGCGGGAAACGGCAGAGCGGCGCATCGAGATAGGCGCAGTCAGTTTTTGTTTTGATTCAGTAGATTTTTTTTATAAATTATAATATTTAAATGAGCCCTATTAAAGTTTTTAACGATAAATTATGAGATAATAAATTGAAATAATATTCTAAAGAGAATTGTAATTCCTCAAAAAAAAATTTGCAAACTTTATTATGAGGCTGTATAATTTTTGATATCATTGCCTGGAAAAGGTAAAATTAAAAATAATTTTACGCGGGAGTTTTTCTTGAGAAAAATTCGTGTCAGGACTTGTTTTTCTTCAGTGTGTTTTCTTTAATCCTGGAGAAAACTTGTAATTTCAAATGGATACAACTCAAAACTTGTTTAGCGATGTAAATGACGGGAGGAGTGTGTCACCAATTAATTGCAATTGTGTTTTCAAAATGGGCTCGTGTTTTTCAAGATGTTCTTGCGTTAAAAAGCCGAATAAGGTCAGTTCATGTAACTCTTTTTATTTGCGAACATTCTGTTTTGTGAAGTTATAAGTAGATATTATGTACTAAGTAGGTAAACATACCTATTATGTACTTAAGTACATTACAGTCTTTAAAACTTTTTAAAAATAAAATTGTAGTAGTTATTCAGTTGTAATGAACAAAAGGTTTGTATTAGCATAGTACCTAAGTAGTTAGTAAGACCTAATGATTTGTGCGCCAATAACTTTGTTGTAGTAAGTTTGTTCTAAGAAAGTACTGTACTGTTGTAGTAAGTATGCTAAATTGCTATTAGAATATAAAATTAGTATTAAAGTGTTTAAGTACCTATTATCCAGATTTAAACTGAAACTTTATTAACCTACTTTACCACTTGTTAAAAAATAATCAAATCAATTTTGATGTACCCAAAGATGTGCCTGTAAACGTTGTTCAATCATGTCTACATCAAGCAAATAATTAGTAGAAAATAATGTACGAATTATTCATTAGCCTATTTCAAACACTCGCAATACTATCAACTTAGGTGCACCAAAGTTTATAAATGTGCGTAAATGAGTCACAAATCACACATGGCGGCTGCGCCCAAGTCGCTCGATCGAATGCGGCTAGGTATTACTAGATAACGAGCTGAAACTAGGCTAACAGGATTACAGACCTCGCACTCACTCGACCGTGCCATAATGGAGTGTAGGTGTACAGTAAGCCACTGTCTCCTCAATGTGTACACAGCGAGCGATCGAATACTGTAGGTGAAAATGAGAGGAGGCAAGACTATGATTAACTGCATTAAATCAATTTTGATATCACTATCGAAAAACGAAAACAATGTCTTTTTTTGTAGCTTTTCGTCGCCTCAAAGCCTTCATTGAAGTAGATAAGCTCGTAAGTTGATAAGATACTTCCTGAGATAGTGTGTGACAGACAAAGACCAAAGCGTATCTACCTATTTGCACCTTTTTTACTCAACCTGAGAGAGCCTTCGGTATCAACTTGCAGTAGGCACTGCCACGCCGCTGTAACTGCGACATAGTTCCAGCAGACTTTTTTCATATTGTCAATATTTTTTCCTTACTTCCTCTCAGCATAAAGGTTACTACAATTCTCAATAGTTATTGGATTTAACAAACACGTCATTCACTCCATTCTTACGTTTTTGTATCGTGCGCTAGATCACGTAGAAACAGTGCGTGTTAATATACTGCGGAAATAATCTAATATTATTGAGTGAGTTTGGTGTAATGTGATATTGGTATAGTCACGGTCTAGCAACAAGTTCTGTTCCGATTGACGAAGTACGATGTCCTACTCAGAAGACAACATTTTTGTCTGCTCACATAAGCGAGTCAATTTTTTGTTTGTAGAACTTGAATTCTTTTTGAAGAACTTTACGGACGTTGACTTTGTGAAGTGTCTCAAATCAGCTGCATAATTTTATATTATTTTAGTCACAGGTACACAGGGTAGGCTGGTTTTAGAATCACGCTGACGCACGCTTGACCGTCAGCGCTGATAGCCGAAATGTATGGAGCGTCGGCGCCGAGCGATCAGCGTCACTCAGAAACGTTCCCTTCAATTACATACATTTTGATTTGTCAGCGCCGACTATCAGCCAGCGGTCAGCGCGATTCTAAAACCAGCCGTAAACCGCGTGCCTGACTATCGGGGTCATGTTAAAATCTATCGAGTTTTCCCGCGAACAAATTCATCACATCATTCACCACAGACAACAGTCAATCAGAGCACATCTTTTGACTAACTATTATGTACCTACTTCAAATATCATTGGATGGTCATCATGGAAGTTGATCCATGCACGATAGACATTTCCGAGTTAAAATCTAGTATTTTATACGGCTTTTTTTGGTTTGTGTATTGTGGGCTTACTCTTTAATAACAAACTCATTCGGGGGAGCAGATACTGTGGTCCATAGTGGAGCTAGCTTGCCCAGAAGATGCCTAGCTGTTTCATTCCTTAAAGGCTCTAGGGTTGTATAATTTCCAGAACACAGAGGCTAGCAGGGAATTTTTTAAACTAATGGTCATCTTGACCTTCACTGGTTGGGTTTTTATTGGCTCATGCTGTAAGTAGATCCTGGCTACACAGGAATTGCAGCGGTGGGAACGAGAGAATGGGAATAGTCCCATTCGTCCAATTAATGGTCATCTTTCAATTCCAGGGTGGCGGTGGCGTCGGCGGCAGTATGCGGGTGCCGAACACAGACTCGTGCGTGGAGGTGGGCGAGGCGGACCTGGAGGACGGCGCCAACGGCCTCCAGGTCCGTCGCGGGAGTGAGCCCACGTTACACCAGGACACGTTACCTCCCCAGAGATCGGTGAGCTTTGTTTGTTATTATAAACATCTTATTAGGAGGTCTTTTTAGGGTTCCGTAACCAAATGGCAAAAAACGGAACCCTTATAGATTCGTCATGTCTGTCTGTCTGTCCGTCCGTCCGTCCGTCTGTCCGACCGTATGTCACAGACATTTTTTTCCGAAACTATAAGAGCTATACTGTTGAAACTTGGTAAGTAGATGTATTCTTCTGTGGACCGCATTAAGATTTTGATGCAAAAATAAAAAAAAAATATTGGGGGCTCCCCATACTTATAGTTCATTCAACTTATGATGGTGATTTAGACAGATAAAACGTTTCGTTTTATGATTCTAACTTTCTACGAATAAAAATATTGAGTTGTAAAAATCAATTATTTTTGTGTGTTTTCATCCTTCCAAAATATCAATCACTAATCTTTCTCAATTAACCTAAACAAGAATTTCTAATTATTTATTAGTTTATTATTTAGAAAAAATTGTGAAAAAATATTAAATGAATTGCTTCTGCGTTGGTCGGAACTTTTGCTCATAGGGATGGGACATAAACAATCGTAATAAATCAGTAATCGGCATGGTGGTCATCTTACAATCGAATCACGATTATTATCTCAGGCAGGTCAAAGCTAAGTCAGTACGTGTGCGTTTGCCTTGGATGACGGTTTTGTTTTATGCGATTTCTCCACGTATTGTTTGTTATTGTTATTTTGATGTTTTATTGAATAAAATGCATATATTTAATTCTTTGTGATTTATTTTGTACCACTAAGAATATTCACGTTTATTCCATTTCCAGATAGTTCAAATTCATAGATATAATTTTGATCAAGATTAAAAATCAAACAAATAAATGGCGATTAGATTTCTATAGAAAATATTCTCGATTCTAAAAAATATCGATTAGGTTTATAAGGAGCGCCTCACTAAATAGAACTGTCATAATCACCATCTTACGCTGAATGGACTATAGAACTGAAATTCAATTTTTTTTTTCATCAAACACATACGTGTGGGGTATCTATGGATAGGTCTTCAAAAATGATATCGAGGTTTCTAAAATACTTTTTTTCTAAACCGAATAGTTTGCGTGACAGACGCTTCCAAAGTGTAAAAAAGTTGGTCCCCCCCCCCCTCTAACTTCTAAAATAAGACAATGAAAAATCTAAAAAAATCATGTGATGTACATTACTATAAAAACTACCAACGAAAATTATTTTGAACGAGATCTAGTAAGTAGTTTTTTTTAATACCTCGTAAATCGTAAACCGCTTATTACCGCGTAATCTCTCATACAAATAACTTAAATAAAAAAAAAAATTCATAAATCAATGGTACGGAACCCTTTGTGCGTGAGTCCGACACGCACTTGGCCGGTTTTTCATTTCTTCACTTTCCATTACACTTACATCTTCCGCCTAAGGTTGGTAAGTGCGTACCTCCAGTCGCCAAAGTACTTCAAACATCAGCACAGCAGGTCAAAGTGGCACATCACAACACATTCCTCAGTATGGAATTAAAGCTTAATGTTTTCAAAATCAATTACCTACTTTTTGCGGTAGATATGGTGACCTATCTACACCTGGAAGAGATGGTGACCTCAAAAGACGTTTTGAGTGCACTTCTTTTGTTTTGCAATATTGTAGATGGACTAGGAATTATAATAATTCGACCAAGTCTACTTATAAATAATCATTTTTATCCACGTAGGTGTTTTACGTATGCTGTCTTTGTGTTGTCAACTGAGTATAGTAGTAGTAAGTAGTATCTTGTACCATCATTGAAAACTATATGACCACAATCTAAAGCCGAATGTTACCCTTTCCAGGCGACAGAACAAACCAAGCGCTGGTCAGCCGCCGTGGTCTGCCGCGACGACAGCAGCCGGATCACGCAGAAAGTGCACCCGCTGCCGGACGGCCGGCCGCCGGACGCGGACAGGCACGCGCCGCCCGGACAGCACTTCCAGAGGCAATCCAACCGGCTGTCCATGCAGTTCTCTGGACCTGGGTAAGATAACACTTTGTCTTCTAAACTTTAGACCTGTGTGCTGGAGGCTTACGCCCGTATTCACAAACATTACTATGAGGTCTCACAGTGCGCGTGAACGCACAGGGTGACACACGTGCCAATGACAGAGCTCTATTCAACGCTGTGCGTTCGATTTGCTGCTTCACTTAAGCATGTATCGTTTGTGAATACGGGTGTGATGCTGGTAGCAGACCAAGAGCTAAGTTACTCAATAGCTTAGCTCGCATAGCTGACGCAGTTATTTTTTTTTATTCAGCACATAGCAAGTATTTGATTGCAATTGCACCTGATGTTAAGTGAGATGCAGTCTAGGATGGTACATAGGCTGCCTTGTGAGTGCCTATTATAGGGTGCAGACAGACTGCAAACTATGCAAACATTATGGAAAACAGCGTCAGCTATGTAGGCTAAGCTAAACTAACTTAGCTTAGCTCTTAATCTGCTACCTGAATAATTTGTAAGTATCACTGGCATATAGGTGATGTGACTGCAACAGGTCGTATGGCGTGACGTACATCTTCATACAATTTGACCGTTGTAGCTTTTTTGATAAATTGTGGTAGCAGCACAGGCATCAGACTTCACTCTGAGGTTTTATTATTGGTGTGAATATGTATCACAATCATTCACCTGCATTCACAATCATTCAAAATCATTCAACATATTCACCTGCTTGTAATAATTCCAGGAGTGGCGTATGGTTAGACGCAGCAGAGAGAGTGCAGACTTACGGTAGCAAAAGTCTTCCAAGAGACGCACGGAGAGAACCTTTAGGCCAAGATACACCTCCCAATGATCATCAGAACCATAGGTAATCAATCAGTCATTTTTCATCTAAGCAAAAGAAGTTATACCTAGTTGCATTTAAAGTAACTAGGTATTAGTAGGATTTGTCTATCTTCCATCATACACTAATCTTCCTCACCCTCGATTATATTTACTTAAGTACCTAATACTAATGTATATTACATGTATTTTCCAGGGTAGAAGACATGCTTCGATGGGTGACCGGAGTCAACAACGTAGCGAGCGTGCATCCTGTGCAAGAACGTCCACTTGATCTCTTACCTGAAGGTATGCTTTTAATTTACGTTGATGATCTTATAATTCGTTAGTAGATTTTTATTTAGTAGGTTGATTGATTTTTTGAATTCAGATATCTATTACTTTGTTACTAATTGTGCAGTCAAAAATACATATTTGTTGCAAAAGAGTTCCTGACCCAAGTGTAAACATTAGTGCTTTAAAATGTACTTACAGTAACCTAGGACTAGGAATGTTCTTCAATAGATTTTATATCAATTGAGTCTTTAGTTTAGGGTTCAAAATAATGATGTCACCTAAGTCTAGGCACATACTATCGATTTTTCGTCGGACAGTTGATCAGTATGGGCATGTATGGAAGTGCGCACATTACACCGATTTGATTTGGCCGATTCTTCATACAATTTAAAATCAGGCCTGTCGGCCAACCAATAATCGATGGTCTGCGCCTAGTCTAAGACGCAACAGTGTTGTAGTCTATGGCACATTCAATTTTTAGAAAGAAGATTTAATGCCTTCCCCTAGTAACGATTGATTTATTTTCTTCAGTGGGCAGCAGCGAGCGCGCCATATCAGGCATGGAAGTCCCGGTCAGTCCCAGCAAGCATTCATCAGGCGCCATGCAGACGGTCACAGTCGCGCTGGTCAAAGGCGAGAAGGGGCTCGGCTTCACCATCACCACGCGGGACAACCCCACCGGGGGACACTGTCCCATCTACATCAAGACTATCCTGCCCAAGGTATGTTGGTTTCAGTCCCAGCAAGCATTCATCAGGCGTCATGCAGACGGTCTCAGTCGCGCTGGTCAAGGGAGAGAAGGGGCTCAGCTTCACCATCACCACGCGGGACAACCCCACCGGGGGACACTGTCCCATCTACATCAAGACTATCCTGCCTAAGGTATATTGGCTTTAGTCCCAGCAACATTAGGCGCCACGGAGTCACAGTCGCGCTGGTCAAGGGAGAGAAGGGGCTCGGCTTCACCATCACCACGCGGGACAACCCCACCGGGGGACACTGTCCCATCTACATCAAGACTATCCTGCCTAAGGTATGTGGGCTTCAGTCCCAGCAAGCATTCATCAGGCGCCATGCAGACGGTCTCAGTCGCGCTGATCAAGGGAGAGAAGGGACTCGGCTTCACCATCACCACGCGGGACAACCCCACCGGGGGACACTGTCCCATCTACATCAAGACTATCCTGCCTAAGGTATGTGGGCTTCAGTCCCAGCACTCATCAAGCGCCATGCAGACGGTCTCAGTCGCGCTGGTCAAGGGAGAGAAGGGGCTCGGCTTCACCATTAACACGCGGGACAACCCCACCGGGGGACACTGTCCCATCTACATCAAGACTATCCTACCTAAGGTTAGCTGAACTGGTGCCGAAACCTGTTTTAGTGAATCCTTATGTAGCGTCTTACAGTTACAGGATGAGTGCCGACGATTTGTATGGGATAGTTAGTGTACGAAACCAAACCCAATGATAGTCGTAATAACACTGATTTATTTCACATAACACAATTATTTATAAAATGATAGAATAGCAGAAGTACGAACGTACGTGACGTATAAAAGTGTGCATAATTGCTATTTCTAAGTGACCTAGATTAGGTATGTCGTTGACATTAACATAATATGTGCGGTAACCCGTACATCCTGCCACTCTAAAAGAAGGACAGACAAAAATTATATAAATGTAAAATAAAGTAACAAATTAAGAGTTCAATAATGATAACTAACAATAAAAATGTAAACAATTTCAAATACAAATAACAAGTTTGAATAACTTAAATATTTCATCACTGAACTACGTTAATAGAAGGGATGTCCAGTCGCACAGATCGTGGTCGGGTCCTCGGTGGTGTGGCCGCTGCCTGATCGACGCTGGCGACTGCTGTCATCGGAATTGAATTCGCTTGAGTGCTCGAAGTCTCCATGTTGAGGGCTCCCTTGATTCTTCGCCATCGCATGACCATGAAGATGCACCCCGCGACAATAATGAGGCCCAGTATCGTATAAAGAACTGAGTACTGATGCACGTCGTGTATGCTGAGTGGCGCATTCTCCTGTTCTTTGAGGGTTCGGATTTGAGTCTCCATACTACGCCACTCATTGTCATGATAATCAGGTGTAAACTCGATGCCTGAAGAATTCAATATGGAATTCAGGATCGAAGTTTCTGACAATAATGGTAGGTCCCTCTGGACTTGAACGTGGCTCAAGTAGTTGTTGTGTCCAAGTATGGAGAATGTGTCAGTTTTTACGGTACAACCTTGACCGATTTCTAGAAGGCCGTTCCCGGTTAGTGACTTCATTGTCATTCCACTGTCGGTGCAAAATATGCGTACCGAGCATTTCCCACAACATGAGTATAGCCACCTGTTATCGCTATGTAACTTGATCCATCGCTCGTGACACGGCGCCTCCTTTGCAGTGCAGAGTGTTTTGTTATGAATACTCAAGTTACAAATCGACTGAGTTATTTTTAATTCATATATTGGCTTATCTATAGAGCACAGTAATTTGTTTGTCTGTGCGTGGATACAGCTTTGAACATCTGTTTCTGTTAGAGTGAGAAGTAGATCTCTTTGCAGATTGAATGCGATGTATGGTGTTTGAAATTCTACAATATAGGAGTGCTGAGGAAGACTTATTTGTTTAGCTTGAGATATTTCGTCACAGCCTTCAAGTAGGTCATCCATGTAGAATGACGACATCAGTGCAGCAGCAGCCAAGGGGAACTTATGCGCGTCGTCCAAGGCCAGCTGTTTTAGAGTGCGCATTGCCAGGTAAGGAGCCGCCTTTGTCCCGTAGGTAACAGTTGTAAGCTGATACTCCTTTAGTGGTTCCAACGGTGTGCTCCTCCATATAATGCGTTGTAAATGTTGATCGGGTTCACGAATATTTATTTGGCGAAACATCTTCTCGATATCAGCGGTTATAACGTATTTGTGTTGACGCCATACCAAGATGAGATGCTGTAGATCCTTTTGTAGATTAGGACCGCGCTCCATTAAATCGTTGAGACTGCGCCCGGTTGATGTTTTCGAGGATGCATTGAAGACGGTTCGAAGCTTAGTTGTAGTCGACTCAATTTTCAACACACCGTGATGAGGGAGATAGCACGATGGTTCTTCATTGTGTTTTGTAACTAGAGACATGTGACCTTGTTGTTCATACTCTCTCAAAAATTGTTTGTAACTTTCGCAGAATTCCTTGTTTCTTGACATCTTGCCCTCCATGTTGTGAAACTGAGCGATCGCCTTACTTTTGGATTGACCTAGATCTTGTTCGAATCCAGGCTTCATGGGAATCGCAACTTCATATCTTCCTGTGCTTAAGCGTCTTGTTGTAGACTTATAGACTTGCTCACAGTATTGCTCTTGTTGTGTCAATTCAGTAGCTGAGTCACTGATTCCTTCCAGCTCCCAATATTGGGATATATCTGACAAATTGTTCACTATAACGTGACAATTAAATGTTTTGACGTTGCCAGAGAGTATCCAGCCCATCCTGGTTTGTTGAGCGATAGGAGCCATGTTCGAGCCCTTGATTAGACCGCTCATAATGATGTCAGAGTATACGCTTGCGTCCAGAAGGAGGTCAATTGGTCTGGAGATGTTGTACTCCGGATCAGCCAATTGTATATGTTGTAGATGAGGCCATGACTGTTTATTGAAGGACACGTTGGGCAGATTGTTGATGACATGCTTAATGACTAATGCTTGTGTCGTAAGCTCATAGTCTTCATATATTGATTGGCAGGTGAGTGTGACGACTCCCTTGCCTTGTTTAGATCCATTCCCGATGCCAGATACTGATGCGTGATACCGTTGTCGAGGCAAGCCCAGCATCTGAGCAGCGTTTTCGGAAATGAGTGATATCTGAGAGCCTTGATCCAAGAGAGCTCTCAGGGTGACGTATGTACCATCAGCAGTTTTGACCTTGATTGATATCGTCGTGAGTAGAATCTCTTCATCATTCGTTGCTACGTGATTGACAATATGTTGCTTATTATCTTGATGTGTTGAAATTTGAAGTTTGTTCGTAATTGGAGTTGTAGGCACGGGCGATGACCTAGTTGACTCGGCCGGCCTGTTCGATGACTGTTGCGCAAGGTTCACGTTCGCGTATGCTTCATGTAATGCAGTATTGTGAGGTTTTTTACAAACTTTGCATCTTTTTGGTGACGTGCATTGGCTGTCTTCGTGTGCGTATAGACAGTTCTGACAAAATTCGAGTTTTAGGACGGTCAATAACCTCTCGTCAGGCGACAATTTCATGAACTTGCTGCATCTGTATAGGTAGTGGTTGTTGTTGCATATAGGACAGTTTGTCGAACATGTCGCAATAGCTTGAAATTCTCTGTTTTCAAATTTCTTATAGTGATGACCGCCACCATTTTGAGATTGAGGTTTATGAAATTTCTTGTTCGTTATCATCTTTTGCTGATAATTCTTGTTAGATGATGATGTTTGTCTCTCAGTTGTGCTTATTGGCTCAAGCGCATTGAACTTGCTTTCTAGGAAATTCATAAGTTCAGAGAGTGATGGTAAGTCACGTGGCGATTTGCGTGCCTCCTTGTAATCACTGTATGTCTCAGTGTCCAACTTCTTTGCAATTAGATGAACAAGTAGCGGGTCCCAGGTACTTGTGTCGATACCTAGGTTCTGTATGGCATGAATGCATTCCATGGATGTGTCATACAGACGTCTGATCTCAAATGCCGACTGTTTGTGAGCGGCGGGTTGATTGATGAAGATTTCAATCTGTTTTGTGAACAACAGTTGAGGGTTGTTGTATCTGTGAGTTAGCAGTTCCCATGCCGTCTCATAGTTATCAGCTGAGATGTGTAGATGTTGAATCAGTCGCTCAGCATCTCCTCGCAGTTTACCTTTCAAATGTTGCATCTTTTGCGTGTTGGTAAGGAGGTTGTTGTTATGAATACTTTCCACGTACATGTCGTAGAATGTAGGCCATTGGGTATATTTGCCAGTAAAGGTTGGTATGTCGATTTGTGGTGTCGACTGTTGAAGATGCACAGTTGATGCAAGTTTTAGGTTCAGAGCCTTTTTAATGCCTTTGTATGATTCTTCGTAGGCATAAAACTCGTCGTCATATTGTGTATTTGAACCTTGTAGAATGTTGTCGATTTGGAGGTGCAAAGCGTCGATTGCACTCCAACGTGTTTGAATGTTGCGTAACTCGTCTTCCAATTCCCATTTGTCACGTATCTCGTCAATTCGCAGGCTTCTTACTTGTCGGTGAAAAGCTCTGAAGTTCGTTTGTTGTAGAGATAAAAGTTCGGCGGCCTGACCCTGATCTGAAGATGTCGTCAGCGCTGTCGACGTAGACGGCATCGTGAGTCTTGGCTGTAGCTTAGGTGGTGTCGGCAATGTAACCGTTTCAGGTTGCACGAACTTGGGCAGCGCTGCAGGAGAAATTGATGCAGCGGTTTCACTTGCAGGAGGAAACGACGATATCTTGTTACGCACAGAATCGAAGTATGTTCTTGCTTGTCGGTATTGATCTTCCACGAAGTAAGGATCCTTATCGTTTTCATAACTCGATAACTTGTGGTCATTGCCTTGAAACTCGGCCCATAACTTGTCAAGGGTGTCGAGTCGTTCATCCAAGTACTTACGAGTCTTCCTGATAGCGGAATCCTTGTTAAAGTTGCGTTCTACCTTCTTGATCGCTTCAACAATGTCGTGTTGGCGCTGAAGTAGACTCTCCATGTTTGTGGTTGATCATGTGGTGACACTTCCGAAGATGAAGATTTTTCACACACTGGTTTGTATGTTGATTGATGATACTTTCTCGCAAGTCGGCGTGAAAGTTTGATGCAGTGGTCCGGGATACCTTATGTCCTAGTGAACTAAGTACGACCTTATGCGCCTTCTCAATTAAACCGGGGATTCCCTCTTCCGGGAGGCCAGTCAACCGATTCGCAGTCGTAAAAAATCCACAAAAACACAAAGTACCTTTAGCGTAGGGCCACTGTTGTAAGGATAGAAGTCCCAAGCGTCGATGGAACCTCAATAGTTGTTTGATGATGTAGATCGCAGCATCCCCCGAGCGTCGACGAGAGATGAGGATCACGTTGTTGAGTTGTTTCTCGAAGGACCAAAGAAACTGTAGCGTCTTACAGTTACAGGATGAGTGCCGACGATTTGTATGGGATAGTTAGTGTACGAAACCAAACCCAATGATAGTCGTAATAACACTGATTTATTTCACATAACACAATTATTTATAAAATGATAGAATAGCAGAAGTACGAACGTACGTGACGTATAAAAGTGTGCATAATTGCTATTTCTAAGTGACCTAGATTAGGTATGTCGTTGACATTAACATAATATGTGCGGTAACCCGTACAAGTAGGTTGACTGTAAAGAGACAAAGTTCGTATTCCTTTAGTAGGTTGACAGACATTGATTGCACATTTAAATGTTTATTTTGATTTTTATGAACTGGCGAATAAAGCTTGGTATTGAAAATCGAAATGAAACGAACTGGCCACGACTTCTATGAGTAACTTCTGCTTGTAGCTTCACAAACGTGAATTTGAAGTCTCTACCCTCTACAGATTTTGTTCACATTGTAATGAGATTATGTTTTTTTTGCGCGGATCTCTTCTTTTCTATCTACAATACAAGTAGGTAACCTAAGTTAAGTACTCCCATAAAACTACAACTAGAAAAAAACACCAACAAAATGAAAATAATACTTTTTTTGTTACTAGGCGAAATATCAATTATACACAACAAGTACAAGTTAGTCGTACATCGTAAGTGTATGAAGAAGCAATCTGATATGTTATTTTGATATTACAAGTTAGCTTCATTCATTTGAAAAGACGTTATCATTTTAAGCCCACGTTAAACTCTCAGTCGTTATAACGTCTAAAATTATGCATGTTTATTTTGTGGGAAATATGGAGATTCAATAACACGTCGCGTGCGATACGCTTCGTTGCCGCGAGTTAATATTGTGAGGTTTATTCATATAAGATATTCGAGAATAATACAAGCTGAGGGTAAATTCTAAAGCTGAACAGTGTAGAGTAGAAAAGTCAGAAATCAATCACAATCATAGTAGAGTCGGTTTGCCGACGACGTCACAAAGGTAGTGGGAAAGCGCTGGACGCAGGCCGCTACAAATCGAGTAACATGGAAAGCATTGGGGGAGGCCTATGTTCAGCAGTGGACGTCCTATCACAGAATACATAATAGTAGCAACAGAAATTGCACTCCTTTGTGTAGGATCAGATGCCGACATTTTAACGGTAATAATAATAATGCAAAATACCCAACGCACATGGTGCATTCGAAATCGCACCTTACTACTACGCTCACAAGAGCGCATTTTTTTTGTGTTTAGAATTGATCTACGTCACCGCTCAAGCGTCAGGGTTGTATGAGCAAAGTAAAATAAATAAAAACTTAATTTTAAGAAGCATTTATTGTATTTACGATTAGAAAACTTTAATCTAGTGGAGTTTGTATAATCGTACCATCTCTAAAGTACCTATTAATAAACTTCAGTGTTGCGATAATTCGATATTAAACAAACAGTTTTAAAAGGTGTAGTGTCGGAAAATAGACACGGTGAAGTAAAGTTAATGTTTTTATTAGCTAAAATAATTTTTTTGCTACAGTTTTTTGTCATAAGTATTTCAAAATAATTTATTATTTAAAAAGTGTAGTTTTTTTTTATTATTTAAATCACTACAGTTAATTATGATTCCTAAATATTACAATTTTTCATTAAAGAAGAATAACAGTGCTGTTGGAACAATAAACCTTGATTGAGACTATGATCGACCGAGCGTGTATAGATACGCGTGTGCAAACAGGCGCGTGGCGGCCCGGACTGATTTGCAACTTGAAGTTGTCGCGCGCTGTAGGTAATTATCTCGGCCGGCATAGGCGAGTGACGGAGGCCTGGTCCTATGGCTGAGATGATGATGATGAGTCGGTTTGCAGTTCCAATGTAGCTGTTCATTCGTTTCAGCCAAATGACATCTACTGCTGGACAAAGGCCTTCCCCAAAGATTTTCACAACGATCGGTCCTGCCCTGCCCGAATCTAAGCACTTGCCGCGACCTTCACCAGATCGTTGGTCCATCTAGTGGGAGGTCTGCCCATACTATGTTTTCCGCAACTACATGCTGGCATAACTATATGTATAAAAAGGCTACATTGCATTTTTTTAGGTGGTTTTAACTCCTGAAGTACCTACATAGCAGTGGTAGGGTTAATATTGGGACGTGTAAAAGCGCTTTTTTAAAGCCTATTTGCAAAAAAATAAATGAATTTTATGAATTTTATGTCTTTTAAAAGTCCATGTCATAAATTATGTACTGTGATCTAAAGTTATCAATTTTTAAGTATTACACTTTTAAACAGCGTGTAACTACATATTATTAAGTATGTTGTCGACCCATAGGCGCCATGTCTTGATCACGCTATACTAATTTGCATCAAACCCTTTATCTTCAACATTACCCGTTTAATGAATTTTCCTTTGATACAGGAATCGGTTCGTCACACATTAATGGAGTAAAACGATACTCTTGATCGAGTAAACATCTTTTGATCGACCAGTTTCATCCACAAAAAATATCTTAATAACACCAGGAATTCAAATATTAAAAATACAGACTACAATGTGTTTGTGTAAAAAATTACATGAAATGTTTTGCCAGATTGTACAGCGCCCCTTGTGGTTACTGTCAAAAACTAAAATCGTCGAATTTATTACGCAAACACGAGTAGGTACTAGGTACAATACATTATGTAAACGCATGGTATGAGCCGGTAGACGTCGTGTGGGCAGGCCTCTCACTAGGTGGACCGACGATTTGGTGAAGGTCGCGGGAGGTACCAGGAGCACCGGTATTTGTGGAAATCCTTAGGGAGGCCTTTATCCAGCAGTGGACGTCATTCGGCTGAAACGACCGAACGAACGAAACGCATGGTAAAACTACGTTTGTCAAAGTATACTTGTAAACATTGTGGTGTCTTATGGTGCTATAAATAGGAGCTATATTGCGACAAGTATACATCCTGATGTGTTGACTGTACAAAAATGGGGATGAAATTTTAAATAAAGTCCCTTGAGAGATGACGTCTTCCGCCTTCCTTAATAAAAGGATGAGAAACTCCTCCGATGCTTACAAAATTGGTTCGCTAAGCAACCATTAGGTAGTATTATATGAGAGCCTTTCAAGGGTTTGTAAGCAGTGTATTGGGAATGTTTATGATGCTATGAGAATAACTCGATAAAAAATATTAAGGGAAGGAAAGCAAGCGGATAATCAGTGCCCTAGTTAGAGAGTTCGTTGGTGAAAAATTGTAGAGGCGAGTAATATGGCACATTGGGATGTGTAAATAAAACTTGATTTTGGAAAATACAACTTGTGGTTTTAATGGCTTCCGAATTGCGATACAGGCATAGACAATACAATCATAGACAATGACAGTTCAGAAATGCAAATAGTGATGTCTTTACTTTACATCTCCCTTTCTTTGTAAATAAACAGAAAACATCATGTTGTACCTACTTTACTTACTGCTTACATGTTGACTATGACTCAAGGTTAGGCACAATTTAATACAGCACAACATATTTATGATTATACTAAGATCTAGTTAGTTATTTAAAGATTATTAAATGCCTAGTACATGTATACACATAATACAGGTAATCACTGTAACACTTATGAACATAATATCATAGCAAGATGTATTCAATGCTTGACATGTTAACAAAATCCAACTACAGTATCAAGTACTTAAAATAGGCTCTAATTTATCATATAGACAATAGTATTAATTTAGTATCTTAGAATTAGCTGAACAAGTTATTTTTCAGTTAAGGTAAGTATGTCATGAATGATAGGTAAGTATAACATAATTTAAAATACATTATGGCAAGGCAAACTATTACACATATCAAGTAAGTATTATTCAAAATCAGGTCTTTTGACTGGTTTAATTACATGCTGGGAGTGACTCAGGAACTGCTGGTGGCTGATTTTGTACTGGAACCTGTTGTGCTGCTGGTTCATCTGGGTAGGATATAGTTTCAGGTACTACCACTCTCTTGCTGGTTATGTCTGCTTGAGTCTTATGCAGGTGGCTGAAGTTTCTTCGAAAGATCTGTCCCTGATCTGTTTGAATGATTACTGACCTTGGTAAATCATGAGGTTTTTCTATCACTTTTGCTCCTTCCCAATGTCGATGAGCAACTCTGTGTCTGACTTTATCGTTGACTTCCAATTTTTCTGGTGTTTTAGTATGTTTGTTACTGTAGTTACTTTGTTTCTCTCTCAATCTTTGTAGTTCAGCTGTGACTCCTTGTATTAATTTGGGCTTTAAGTTTTTGTCAATAGTAGGTATTGGAGATCTGGTGATTCTACTGAAAATGCGTTGGTTGGGTGAACCTAATGTCTCATTTCTTGGGGTATTTCTCCAGTTCAGTAGAGCCAGTTGTATATCTGAATTGTCAATACTGCATTTTCTCAGAATATTCTTTGCTGTTTGAACTGCTTTTTCTGCAAGTCCGTTGCCTTGATGGTGATGTGGACTAGACGTGACATGGTTGAATCGCCACTGTTTTTGGAATGTTCTGAATTCAGTGGACACCAACTTGTATACTTTCAGACCAGTCTTTTTTTTCTCCGCTACATAACACTGATATGAATACTTCGTCTTCTGAATTTGAGCTTTCTTCTGTTGCTGCTGTATTCACTCTGTTTTTATTCTTTTTATCATCATATTTCTTTTTTGATTTGCACATATTTGCGAAGTGACCATTTTTCTTGCACTTATTACATGGTTTGTTAAAAGCTGGACATTCTCTGCGTTTATGGTTTGTACCACATCTTTTACAGTCAAAATTCTTGTTTTGTTCTCTTTTGTAGTGTGTCGTATTTTTCACCACGGATACTTTATCTATTTTGTTTTTATTTTCGAACTCGTCCAATTGTTTTGAAGCTTGTTCACTGGTTTTGCAGATAGTTATCGCCTTTGTCAAGTCTAATTTGTCTTCTGTCAACAATTTCTCTCTTACTTGATTAGATCTGATTCCAAATACTATCTTGTCTTTCAACATTTCGTCGAGCAAATTGTCGAATTCACATTTTCTTGCTTGGGTCTTTATTCTGGTCAAAAACTCATTGAAATGTTCATCTTCGTTTTGTTCGATCTTGAAAAATATGTATCTCTCGAAAGATATGTTGGTTTTTGGCGCAAAATACTCAACAAACTTATTTATGATGGTTTGCAGGTTATTTTTGTCTGCGTCGCTGAGATTGAAACTGTTGTAAATTTCGATCGCGTCTGGACCTATTACAGCCATAAATGTTGCAGCTTGGACCTTGGCTGGCTTTTTCTCCAATTGAATAGCTGTGGAATACCATTCAAATTGCTGTAACCAGTTTTTCCAACATGTTGGTTTGTCCGAGTCAATTTGCAGGTTAGGTGGTGGCTTTATTCCAGATACTGCGTCGTTCGTGGCCATTTTTCAACTTTATCACTTTATGTTGTTTAACTTTTATACTTTAGTTTTACTTCTGACACCATGGCACATTGGGATGTGTAAATAAAACTTGATTTTGGAAAATACAACTTGTGGTTTTAATGGCTTCCGAATTGCGATACAGGCATAGACAATACAATCATAGACAATGACAGTTCAGAAATGCAAATAGTGATGTCTTTACTTTACATAATAAATTAAGTAAAGTCTGAAACTTGAGTTGGTCACAGTCTAGGTAGAATAGAAGTACAAGTTTCAAGTGAAATAATATCGGAACATAACCAAAAATTTGAACTTTCTTACAAAATTTTCTTTCTGGGTCCCTCACTGATGAGAATCGCGACCACAGATAGTGTTCCTCCACAGACTGCGGTTATAAAACAAAATACATTACAAAATCTAGATTTCAGAAAAACAAAATACCTATTTACAGACGACGGCATATCGATGTGATTGTAATAGTTGTTATCTACTAATAATTTTAAAAGGAAGATTTCATGTTTGTTTGTATTGAATAGGCTTCGAAATTACTTTACCGATCGTTCACCATTAGAATCCAACATTATTTCTAATGAAAGTTCTCCGTTTGGAATAAAAATGTATTGTCTGACTGAATGTGGTATCATAGAGTAAATACCTACATGTAAATGGCTTTATCAGTGTAAATAGGGCCCGCAGTTCTAATGAACCGTGCACGGGACCCGGGCATCTGTCGCCGGATCAAACGTTCGTTCGCCGCGGGCTTTGTCGTTCATTCTTTCTTTTTCCATTCATTCTCGTATTTTGTGTTCTAAAAATAACTTCGTTCGTTTTAAAACTTCATGAAGTGCAGGTGACACTAGGAATCTTTGTGTAATTTTGTCATGTTTCGTTACTTTTAACCAATTACAAAAAAGTTTGTCTCTATCTTTTGTATGGCTTTTTTACTGAAGTTCATCAATTGAATGATTAATTTATTTAATAACTTTCAGAAAGGCCAGGGATGATGGAACTTCTGGGAAATCGACCAAAATTTAGAATTTTGAAGGTGCTCAGTTTGGGGTAGATCCTAAAAATAATAATTTTTTAGTTGAGATACAAAAAGACAGTTTAATCAGTACCTTTACGTACTATCGGCAACCAGTGTTATCTACCCATTGTCGGTCATGTCGTCTCGTTCTGTCGCAAATAATCACCATATGATGAGAGCGAGAGCAAAAACGGAAATGGATAGTTAACACTGTGGCCAACAGTACATACAATGGCATAATGCTCAACTGAATTATAGGCTCAATTCCTCCCCTGAAAGGTGAAATACATCTTTCTAAAAACATTCTTTTGGGTCGTTGAAATGCCACGGGTAATCGCTGTGACTTCAGTCCCAAAAGGGGCCCGTGTGCCGGCTAATGAAGCATGTACGGAACCGTGGACACCTGTCGAGTGCGGGCCGGATCAAACGCTTTGTGACCGGGCATTCAGAGCAGATAACACCGTTCATTCCGGTTCGCTTTTTTCCATTCATTCATTCACTCGTTCTAAAAATATCTTCGTTTAGTTAAAAGCTAATTGAGTGCGACTGTCGATATTCTGAATATTAGCAATGTGTAGGCTTATAGACTAGGAATTAGTGAATGCCAGACCTTTGTTATTTTATAAAAGCTGAAAGTTTTTCAGTGCATGCTCCCAGCTCGTAGCTAGAATATACCGTAAAAACTACCGTAAAAGTTAGGCTTACGTTATTGCCATGTTTTTTTTTTATAATATTCGAATAATGATCTATTATAGATACTTGCACAACAATTAGCAGTTGTTTCCTCATCTGCCTCATTAGTTTTGACCGTTCTAACTCTTGCCAGGCAATCATTTTAGGGTTTTAGTGTGATGATGATGTGTTCAGAATCTATTTCCGGAATACATTTATTTATTTTATTGTTAGAAAACAAACAGCATTTGATTTACATCCTTGCATTGCAAAGGCAATAAAGGGTTTTTGTAAAAGTATCGAGTAATACGGAACCCTAAATATGTGATCGGTCTGTGATCAAGCAAACTCATACAACAAAGGAGGAAAGAAATAAAATACACACATGATTATTCAAGCAAATTATGTGTTCGGAGAAATGATTTGCCGAATGTCTTCATTTCTTTTTTCATATCATCCTTAGGAAATTCTCGAGTAGCATAATGAGGTGTCTCCAGCGTTTTAATTTCGTTGACGAATTGCGGGTGTTATTGTAAGGGATGAACTGGAAGAATTTTATTTTTTCCTTCCCGAATTCTTGGTATGTTTTTGTGAAATTACTTATAAAGGATTTTTTAAGAAATTGGAGTTGTTCGGTCATGTATTTTTTGGTAATTAGGTGAGTTAAGGCTGTAGGTAGGTTGAAAGAGTAGATTATGAACTTGACTTTGTTTTGGACGTTGACCTTTTGTTGCACAAGCGCGACGGAAGTTTGGAAAAACTTGAGGTTCGGTTCCTGTCAGATGCTACAATGGAATAAACTCACAAATTATCAAATCAAATTAAAATAAATCATACATATTTTGTTCAATTTAAACCAGTATTTTGGCACTTATGTTCTTTAGTTTATTGTTACTTCTTTTTAGTACCATTATCTTTATTTACGAACAGTTGCAATACAGCTAGTGCCCCTTTTGCAGTTAGCGACTAAAGTTACAAGTTAGAGAAAGTAGAACGGTCAAGTAGGTAAGTTCAACTTGCGGCGAGCTTCCGTGGAAGCTTTACAGCTTTTGTTGTAGTTTCACCATTTGCAACTCTATCTACTGTATTTGCACTAGTGAAGAAATTTGTTTTTGGAAAGTGTGATATTTAAAATACATTTTTTCTGACACGGATTTTTGGCAAACCGTATTTAGGTTCACAGTAAATACGTATTAATTTCTTTTTGTTTACCTTCTTCGCTGAATTGCACCGCCTTACTTTGACTGGAGTGGAGGCCGCGTAAAAAACGTGTGACGTACACCCACAAGGTGGACCGACGACATCATAAAGGTAGCAGGTAGGCCCTGGACGCAGGCCGCTACTAACCGGGCAACATAAAAAGCATTGGGGGAGGCCTATGTTCAGCAGTGGACGTCCTATGGCTGAGATGATGATGATGATAATGATGACTTTGACGGTAGCTATATGTGCTATAACGTTAACCGATGTTTTTTGTGTGGAGTTTGACAAATTTTTGGCGTTTTTAAACTCAAAATAAGATGGTGTAACCCAGCCTCTTAAGATAAAGATACCCACTTACACTTTTACAACTCGAGTAAAAAGCGTACCAAGCTTTATCACTTTGTTTTTGTGATGTTTTGTTCTTTCATCCGTGATGGAAACCTGAGCTTCACTACCGGGTGCTCTGGGATATACCGTCGACAGCTTATCAGACTATACATTTTGTTGTAAAATCGCCTCTATTACAACTACATAAGATACCTTAGTGTACAGCTTGATGTTCTGTCGTCTGTAAATACCCTCGAGCACTCGATTTGCACGGAAATTCTCACTGTAAAATAACACCTATAATAACTATGTTAGGTTATAGTTTAGGTTGACGTGCCTAGGTCTGTGTACCAGAGACCACATCGCCATGGCAACGGCACGGCCGGCCATTGTTTTGTTTTCGTGGTCTGTATTGCTTTTGCTTCTGTAGCAATGGGCATGGCTTCTCAATCTTTACAACCTTTCCTTTTGAGCGGATTTTTTCTAGAATAATTATTGTTTTACGAAAACGGATTTTAGTACATACAATTCATAATCCTTTATGAATATACATAGTAGCACCTACGACTAGACATTTTTCTAAACGGTTAAAGTTACTATTTCTCAAAACAAAATAAATGGCGTAACAGAGTTATAGAATAGCCCCCAAAATTTTTCAGTAACAGGAAAAACTAAAATGCAATTAAATCTTTCTCTAAAGGTTAAAATTACTCTTTCTCAAACAATCGGTAAATGGAGAAAGAAACAAAAGCTTTTCAAATTGTTCCCACTTTCCTAGGAAAGCTCCAGTAACACTTAAAGAACAGCTTGTGAATGTAGTATTTTAAAAAGCTTGGCTACATCATTAAAATGACACCAGACACTATAATTGAGCTTTTATAGATTATCCCTTTTATTTTAAGTTGTCTGGGGATTCCACAGCTTCGCATTTTCTTTTTGTTTTACTGAGTTTTCCGTTTTCTCTGATCGCGGGGCGTTCTCAGTTCATTTATTATGATTCATTGTGTACGAATCTCATGGCAAACAAAAATATTGGAAAAGTGTGTTTTTCATATGGCAATTGTCTATGGTATAATTGTCATCTGTCAAAGAAAATTATGAAATCTGTCAGCCGCTTCAAAAATTTTGTAATCTCTTCTTGACTATTTGTTATTTTTGTGAAAAAGTCGAAAAAGCTCAAGCAAGTCATATTGTTTTCAATGTGAATTGTAAAATAAGGTATAATTCAAAGTCAATCTTTGATTCTAAAGCGCGTCGTCGAGTTGACAGTAAGTTGGACTGAAATGTTTTGATACATTTAGTTTATTACCCAATTACGTCACAAGGAGGGTTATGTTTTTTTATATTATTCTTAATAGCTGCTTTATCGGGGTTTTCAGGTATATCTCACAAATTGGTGCAGGGGAATGGTCAAAATATTATGACCATGTAAAGAAAATTGAAAAAGATTTTATCTCTTTATTTTGATCATCTATTGAAGAACAAGAAATTGCAAGTGGAGTTCTTAGAATCGTTTTCTAGTTCTGAATGAAGTGATAAGTTAAAAGTATGATGCATAATAAAATTAGTTACTTAAAGTAATAATACGATTTATTTATTTTTCAAGACATTTTCCCGATGTATAACAACATTCTTCATACACATACCTACCTAAAATGTATATTCGTACTTCATGTTCATTAATATTAAAGTCATAAAAGTAAAAAATTAAACAGTATCAAGATCGTTTATTCCAATTTCCCCAGTATTGCTCTCAACAAAGTTTATTTTCCCTATTTGCCATGAGATTCTGGTACACCTATACTAGCTTTCCGCCCGCGGCTTCGCCAGCGTGGAATTTTCTCTGTCACAGAAAAACTTTATCGCGCGCGTCCCTGTTTCAAAACCCGGGATAAAAACTATCCTATGTCCTTTCTCAGGACTCAAACTATCTCTATGCCAAATTTCATCAAAATCAGTTCAGTGGTTTAGGCGTGATAGCAAGACAGACAGACAGACAGAGTTACTTTCGCATTTATAATATTAGTATAGAAGTATAGATAGTATAGAAGTATAGATTACGCTGTTTAAGTTAAAATACGAAACGAAAAAGGAAAAGTTTGGGTTTGAAGAAATGACTAAGTCCAATTCCATTAATATGAGCGTTACACTTTATTTGTTTTTGTCCGTGTAGCTTGTTTAAAACTCGTAAGTTAAATATAACTTCATAAGTCATTACAATGTAATTTCTTCTACAAATAAAGTCGTAAGAATCAGAGTGGGCAATGGCGAGGAGAATGTCTAAAGAAAGGAAAAAATTTAATATTCATTATTTACATTTCTTCCGTTTACTAAGGCTGAGTTGCACCATCTTACTTTAACTTTGACAAACTTCAAAAAACTGTCAAACTCCATACTAAATACGCTGGTTATCGTAATAGTTACGGTCAAAGTTAGGTGGAGCAACTCAGCCTAAGTATGCATTACCCTTTATGGTCCTACCTTGGTGGTGTTATGACTACTTGTTTTTTTTACCCGACTGCGCCAGAAGGAGGGTTATTACTTATTTACTTACTGATAAAAGTCAATACATAATAATAATACGAAAGTACTCAGTCAGCGTATTTGTTGCTAAATAACGCCCAAATCGTCAATGTTGTTGAATTTTTGCATGTATGCCATAAACAGGTAGGTCTAGGGATAGAATAAGAAAGCATAGAAATAAAAAAACAAACATGGCTTTCGAAGGACGTCAACTACACGTGACACAATAAATTCGCGGACCCATTTTATTTATTTTATCAGATTTACATTTTAGGAAGTCAAAAAATACTTAGTAATAGAAAGTACGAGCACCTTTGTGAGGCAACTCAATCGCTTCAATAAATAAAAACGTGAGCAATTGTATTTCTCAGTAAAATACCTTGAAAATAAGGAATTCTGGTCACGAAACGCCCTTTACAAGCCCTACCCTGAATAGTGGGAAACCCATAATGGTCTGTAGTTTTTGCTTGAAAGAAAATGAAGCTAACAAAGACGGTAATAAAGCACATATTGCAGTTAATGAAATAGTTTTTACTTCTGTTAGTAACTTAGGTCCTTTTCCTTATTATGACTAGGGTAATGTAAAGCGATAATAATCCGCGTAGATTATTCTTATCTTTTGCTTTTTCAAGTGGTCTGAAAAGGTTTTTCGTTGATGAAAATTCGTTTTGAAAGTTTGTACAGTCGACGACAAAAGAACTATTCATACCTCTCGTTCCCACCACTGCAACTCCTGTGTAGCCAGGATCTACAGCTTGACCGCCAATAAAAACCCAACCAGTGAAGGTCAAGTTTGTCCCGGGGGAAAGTTAAACTGTCATTGGATCCGCAACGAATTTAATCAGAAGAACATAGGAGGAGTTCGAAGTTAATGTTCGACTTCTAGTGCAAAGCGGATGACAGTGACAAAACAAAGTCGACGACAGTCAGACTACATAACGTAAACGTAACATAAGTATGTTTGTAGCACCTATTAGAACTAGGTACATAATAAGACGATGCTAAATAATATACGCTGTCTTTGCCTACTGCCTACCTCAAAGTAAAACTAAGGTGCAGTCAGCGTCAGACAGTTCGTGACACCAAAAGTGGCCAATAAGTTTACAACACAACCTAATTCCAATGAGGGCTATTGTTTTTATAATTAACAGTTGGCACCCCTGGCGATTGACAGGACCTTACTCTACAGTGGCGCCATCTTGATGAGTGAAAATGCGATAGTCCTCCTACCACTTTCGCGCTCACCAGTTGGTGCCACTGTCTTCGCTACTAGCAAGTGACAGACCTTACTCTACAGTGGCGCTAACTGGTGAGCGCTAAAACGATAGCCCTTATTGTAACAAAGACATGTTGCGAACTTTTTGGCTACTTTGGGTGTCACGAACTCTTTGACACTGACTGTAATCCTGCCGCTTTTCGTAGTGAGCTCCTGGCTTCTTACTAATATAGCAGTTTTCAGACAGATATTGGAATTCTATCTTCATAATTTAGTTTTCAACAGTGAATTCTGTTTCTTTATTAACTTTAATTTAGTTCTTGTTTCAAGTAGGTAACGTAGGAAATGCAAGAACAATTCTCGAACGTTGAAACTTTCCTTTTAAATTGAAAGATAAAACTAGTCGTTTCTACGAGAACAGTCGGCTGGAGAGGATTGTAGACAACGACGATTATGCACTTTAATCAGTTGTAAAACGTGTGATTTTGTGCCACAACGTCCACTCTGCTCGCAACTGTACCTATAAATCCGGTTAAATGTTGAATCTTATCTACTAGCAAATAAAGCTCATCTTTTGTTAAAAGAGTAAATATTTGCGCGAAGAACTGTACTATACTTAGCTGACTGAAGTATTTTAGCTGGAAGTCTGGATTGTCGGTTCCTGGTTAAAACGTTTTTCCAGACATTGTAGGAATGGCGCTGCTAACTGTTCTTTTAGGGAAATAAGAAAAGCCACTTTTGCTTAGTAACGCCCGTATTCATAAACGATGCTATCTTAAGTGAAGGAGCAAATCGAACGCACAGCGTTGAATAGAGCTCTGTGATTGGTTCGTGTGTCACCCACGCGCACTGTGAGACCTCATAGTAATGTTTGTGTATACGGGCGTAAGTCTATACTTTAGGTCAAAATTAAAGCCCAGAAAACGTAAAGTTCTTCAAATCCTACTTTTTGCCTTTGGTGAATTTGAAAGGTAAGTAAATCTATCTGTAACGTTGTGAGACTGAAACAGTTTTGTATCTCGGTTTCAATATACCCTTTGTTCAAACATAAATCAATGGGGTGAAATGGGGAATGTAGGGCAGAGATGTGAACGTAAGCTACTACTTCAATAAAATAAAAGGGAAACCAGAATATTGAATTTCGTTTGTGACTAAACTTAGGTGTGAAATACGAGAGATCTATGTTCGTTTTCAAAATCAACCCCAAATTTTTAAGTGATCCCTATGAAAATAAAATTCCTGTTATGTGTTACCATAGCATAGGGGTCACTTATAAAAAATTAGGGATTGATGGTGAAAACTAGCACTAATTTCTTAAATATAACACTGAATACTTAACTTGTACTTAACTGACACTGGAAAGAGGTGCATTGGCCATATTGCCAATCTATACTATCTATACTAATATTATAAATGCGAAAGTAACTCTGTCTGTCTGTCTGTCTCTCTTTCACGCCTAAACCACTGAACCGATTTTGGTGAAATTTGGCATAGAGATAGTTTGAGTCCCGGGAAAGGACATAGGATAGTTTTTATCCCGGTTTTTAAAACAGGGACGCGCGCTATAAAGTTTTTCTGTGACAGACAAAATTCCACGCGGGCGAAGCTGCGGGCGGACAGCTAGTATTGAATAAGTTCAGATTTTTGACGTTCATTATCATTTACGATATCAGTTAAAATTCTGTATCATATTGATAAGTAGCTTTTGTATTTTAGCTGTGGTCATGTGACTCTAGCAAGTCACGCAAGCCCCTTGTTAGGTTGTATAAATCAGTCAGTGAAACTTGTCGTTGATTATGGTGTTTACTGCCAGTTCCTGTATACAGGGTGTCCCAGAATGGGTGAATCAAACTGCTAGTGGAGGTAGCTCTACTAATGTACTATCCCTAAAAAATGTGGAAAAAAAATTGAGATCGGATTTTTTTTTATATAAAGTTCTCTAAACTCGAAATCTAGTCATTATTTTCAAAAGTTTGTTTACAGATAAACGAAGCGATCACGTACAATTAATATTAGTAAGAAAAAAGTTGAAATAAACTCCAAACGCAGCAATTATAGCCAGATACTTAGGCAAAGCTGATTTATTTTCACTTTAAAAAAAAAGTATTTTGTTTCCTTATGCGCTTTATTTTTTTTCATATTTTTTAGGGGTAGTACATTAGTAGTTTGATTCACCCATTCTGGGACACCCTGTATTATCGATGGGTTTTATAGTGATTTTCAACTCTCCTTCTGCGCTTTGACAGGTTCATGATGAATTTCCACCAAACTCAATCTGTACATTAATTTATTTTGAAACTGATATTTAAGATCGTCGTTCTGCCTCCTTCCTAAAGTTGCTGTGCCCTAACTGGGTTCACATTGTATAACTGCTTAAATTGTAAGACCTAATTGAATGTGCTAATGTGATTGTTATGCAATAAACGATTGAGTATTGAATATAAAGAAATTGATGGCTATCAAGTTGTGTAGAAGCTGCACTCATGTCTGCCGTGTAGAAGAAGCTTTTCTTGATAGCCAATTGCTTTTTACGTAAAGAAATGGTCATTACGTTTTGGTCATTTACATAGCATTAAACAAAGTGGCGCGCTTAGATCTTTTAAACTACCTACGTAGCTAATGGATTCTAATGCGGTTTTCATCAAAATAAAGACTGATTTAGGAGGAAGATTTATATGTATTGTCGCTAGTAGTAGTACGTCAAACGCAAAATGTACCTGCATTAGATATCTACTCGTAAATAAACTTTATATTTCCAACATCTTTCGGAACACTAATATTTGGGAACCTTTGACCCACCTACTGGGATTTCTCGTAAAATATTTTCTATTTTACCCTTGCGTTTCTCATCGGTGTTTCATATGCTGTTGTTTTCTTGGAACTGCAATATTCCATTCCATATTGCAGGGACTTTAGCAGTAAAGGCAACTTTAGTATATCTTAGCTTTGCAAACAATAACAGAGTTGGAGTATTGTTAGTGTTTTAGTAGTTCGTTATCAATCAGAAGTAGGTCAGTTAATGTTTTCAGTTGTATTGTCGAGACAACTAACGTTTAGTTGCTTTATAGTACAACTGGAAAATGGTGGCATTAATCTAGTTAGTGTTAGTTGAAACCTTCGTCAAATAAGTAGGTTAACGTGACGTGTATATTATCATGACAAGGCTTACGATTGTGTTGTGTGAACGAGGCTTGTACTATATACCTATTAGAGAGGTATTTAAAATTAGAATTTTCTATAAAATTCCAAGAAGTCGTTTCATATCTACACTATTATGAAGAGGAAAGATTTGTTTGTTTGAATGGAATAGGCTTCGAAACTACTGGACCGATTTGGAAAATTCTTTCACCATTACAGTCCTACAATAATTTAATGAACATAGGCGTACGAAGTTCCCCGTATCAGCTAGTGCTACGTAAATAAGATATGGTTTACGGTGTAGGATAATTACCCCTTAACTCTATCTATTTATGTACTTCTCAGTTTGACAATAAAATCTGCATGAAATTCGTATTGTTGCCACAAAAAGGCTCAAAAATATCACCCAACCCTCATCTTGTCCCTATAATCCGTCCTCCTTCCGTCATATATCAAGTGGTGTCCCATCAAGGCACTGCAACTCTATCTTGTTTATGATATACGGCAAATATTTGGGCCTTCAGATCCTAATAAATCAGCGGGATTCCCCATTCCTACACGTAAACACATTATTCACAGCTATCTCCGCTGTCAGGACATGTCCACGAGGTTTGTTTAAGGCAGCGGTTCTGAAACTTTGTTAATGAGAATCATCATTAAGTGGGGAGATTCTATATCAAAGCTGAAATTATACTACTTATTTCCGTACGTTAACTGCGTAATGTGGAGGAAATACTATTTTAGACATTACCAGCCATTATTAGCTTGTTGCATCTTTTTTCTTTTTTTATGTGACAGGAGGCAACAGAGCAAACGGATCATCTATCTATATTTCTAAGAGATTTGTCTTTTTTTGCACGGATAACTCGTTCATTATCATCATACCTCCTATTATAATAATTTGTGATTTTTGCACGCAAACGCCAAATATCGTTTAGGTTCGTATGTTCTCCGTTGGACTCATGAAATCGATTAAGTATCGTATATTCTCCTGGATTATCGAACCTCCTGGGATATGTTTGCTGAACCCCAGAGGCCTGTGGACGGTGGTTTGGGAATCGCTGGTCAAAACACACTGGCGTGTTGCTGCCTGCATGATAGATATTCGCATCGCATTTATTATAAAAGTAATTAAATATAAATAAATAAATATAAATATCCTTGGACATTTTACACTGCGCTTCTAGTCCCAAACTAAGCAAAGCTTGTACTATGGGTACTAAACAACGGATATAAACATACTTAAATACTTTTTTTTTAAATACATAGGTACTTATTATACATAGAAAACACCCAGTCCAATACAAACAAATATGTTCATGCACACAAATGTTTGTACTGTGCGGGAATCGAACCCGCTACCTCCGGAATAGTAGTCCGTTTCGAACCACTACACCAAACGGCCGACATTTAAAATTCAGGTAGGTATTAATTTACAAGAAATGATGACGTGTCAGTAGGTTATTCCGTAAAAGAACATTGCTCCTAGTTTCCTTATTTGGACAGGAAATTGGCAATAACTTTTACACATGCGCGATAAATAAAAATTGAATGAGTCTATTCGTTGCTATCAACATAATTTCATTCTTATAACAAAGATAGGTTTAAGTTCCGGGCCTTTTCAAGGCAAGAGTGAATAGGCACTTACAGGGCAGATATGTACCATTCTAGACTGCATCCCACTTAACACCAGGTGCGATTGTGGTCAAATACCTGCCTTGTGCATAAAAAAAAGTTCAAATTATTAGAGCCTAACTTTCCATATTAGTCAGCCTGATCGCAGTTTGAGCGAAGACTAAGGCTGGGTTGCACCATCTTACTTTAACTTTGACAAATGTCAAATATCTGTCAAACTCCATACAAACACCTGACCGGTTATCGTTAAAGTTACGGTCACAGTTAGGTGGTGCAATTAACCCTAAGCCTACATTTATCTATAACCGTTACCCGCATTACTGACTGTTGAATCAAGCAAGCAAACTCAATGCAGTGCCTCTACCATGAGTTTACCTACCGAGCATCTCGCTATCGAGGGCGTAAAAAAATGTATGGCAAATTGTACAGCGCCTCTAGCGGTTAGTAGCTGAACCACAGCAAAACTAAAAACACTACCATGAGTTCATCTCAAATCGTTAGGTAAAAAACCTATCTAAATGAATACGATAGCGACTAAAGTTTTTATTAAGTTTCATACAAATAACTTACCATGAGTTGCAATTTTCAAAGATGTCATCGAAAAATACCTTAGCTGTCACAGTAACGTAACTCACTGGCTTATTGACGTGTGAAAAGCAAAATAAAATTGTGGTTTTAGGTCATTTTAGGTGTTTTCTTTATTAAATTATGTCGGAAAGAAGTTTATTACGATGGAACATGTTATCAGCATGTGGGCAGACCTCCCACTAGGTGGACCGACGATCTGGTGAAGGTCGCGGGAAGAACCTGGATGCGGGCACATTGTGGAGATCCTTGGGGGAGGGAGAGGATGCTGCGTTTCCCAGAGATATGCGAGGGAATTGTGTCGTGCGAAGATGTCTAGCTGTGCCTAGCTACAGAGAGGCTCTCCTTACGGTATTGCCATGACGCGTCGTTTCGCACCGTAAGCTCTCCCGCTCTAACACACCGCTCTATCCATCCTCTTTTCTCTCGTTCCGCGCGCGCGCAGTCGCAGTACGTACGTTCGTTGTTTCGCTCGCTCGTCGCGTTCCAGCAGCAGCATATCGTCTGAAATTAATTGTTTTGATTCGTTCACGTAAACAGTCAAAATAACAAAAAGAAAAATGGCAGACACAGCAGTGGCATCCGAGGCACCGGCTCCGGCGACGCCCGCGAAGAAACCCAAGGCGACGGCGACCGGAGGAGCCAAGAAGCCGAAAGCGAAGCCCACCCACCCGAAGACGTCCGAGATGGTGAACAACGCCATCAAAGAGTTGAAGGAGCGCAGCGGTTCCTCGCTGCAGGCCATCAAGAAGTACATCGCGGCTCAGTACAAAGTGGACGCTGAAAAATTGGCACCTTTCATCAGGAAGTACCTGAAGAGCGCCGTCGAGTCCGGCGCTTTGATCCAGACCAAGGGCAAGGGCGCTTCCGGTTCGTTCAAATTGGAATCCAAATCTGCGGCACCCAAGAAGCGGGCGGCGGTCAAGCCCGCCAGGGGCGCCGCCGCAGCGTCGGCCAAGTCCAAGAAGGTGACGGCCGCGTCGTCCGCCGGCAAGGCGAAGAAGGGCGCCGCCTCGAGCGCCGCATCGTCGCCCTCGAAGGCGAAGCCCTCCGCCGCCACCAAGGACAAGAAGGCGGCCGCCGCGAAGAAGAAGCCCGCCGCCAAGAAACCCGCCGCCGCCGCCAAGGGTAAGGCCGCCGCTGCGCCGAAGGCCAAGAAGACCGCCAAACCGCCAACCAAGAAACCCAAGGCGCCCAAACCGAAGAAGGCCGCCGCAACACCGAAATCCAAGCCCGCGGCCAAGAAGGCGTCCGCCGGCAAGAAGTAAGCCGCCGCCGCCGCTTATCAGGATTATAAAAATATAACATTGTATGGTACTTTTTTCGCAAAAAGTAGGTGAAAAAAATTTTTTCTTCAGGACACAGCGGGCGAATTTTATTGCGCATCGGAAAAAATATTTTTTTATCCATGAATTCATACTATTTGGTTCATAAGCAAGCAAGAATTATTATATTAGAATTTATTTAGAGTTGCTGGCACATCAATCTACCATGAATTGTATTTTTTCGTCAATTGATTTTGAACTCTATGTGTGAGACATAAGGTTGAAAATAATTTAAATACATTTTAATATTGAAAATATCATAAGAAGAAAGCACTAAATAAGGAACTTTAATTTGTCTAAACGTCTTAATGATTATTATTATTTTAATTAACACTTTTATTTGTACATACTATTGTACCAGTGATTTAACGGAAAGGTAAGTGTGAGGAAAATGAGGTTTCACAATCATAGTACGGGAGATATTTTTAGCACAAAGGTTACGGCTGTGACCTTTTTAGTTGTTTTTTTCAGACAGCACCAGCTTCTGCACTACTTCTTGCACTTACATCTCACCATTTCCAGGCAAGCCTCGGCAGCTACGGGCAAACCGGTCCATGTACAGTGGCGGATTAACGTATAAGCACTACAAGCACGTGCTTGGGGCCCCTGTTCTCCAGGGGCCTCCAAT